>NW_024872757.1:363905-406513 GCF_018340385.1 Cyprinus carpio
TATCAATCACAAAAGTCCTGCAATTTAATTAAATATAGGGTCTGCAGTGCCACATGTTTAACCCTGGGTTGGGGCCTGCGGGTGGTTTTGGGGGCTAGAGAAGTTTTGACATGCCCTGATATTTGTGTTTTTTTCAGTTGCTTATAAACACTATAAATTGCTAAAGTCTAAATAACACTGTAATCAGCACCCAACGTGGGTACAATAATATGTGAGCAGCATTGTATGTACATTATTGTGTTTTTGAGAAAGCAACGTTATGCGTGGTTAGTTAAAAAACTAAAATTTTGAAGTCACTGACATAAGACAATAAAACACTTTTGGAGACAGATTTTTTTTTTTGAGTTTTTGCTTGCAAAAATGATGTGAAAATCATCTTGATTACTCGCTCACAGAAAATAATATAGGTTGATTTACATTTTTAAGACACTTTTTGTGTAGGAAGGTATATGCGAGAAGGCGTCACATGTCATGTATTATTCTGCGATTCCACACCTGAGAAGACAAAGTCCCGGGTATAAACACATTCAAAATACTTAGACCAGAGTAGATATTTATGAACAGAAGCTTATTAGGAATAAAATTATAAACACAAGCATGCTTTGTATGTAGGCCTATGCAATATATATAGTTCAACATATATGGCTATATTCATGAACAGAGAATAGCCTATCTCAGTAAAGTTTTGTCTAACCATTCTCACTGATATTAGGCTAGCAACAATATATTTTTTTATATCGTATTGCTGTTTATGTTATATAACATAAAAAAACATCCTGGCATGGTGAGACAGTCCGGTGAGTGAGAACAAAGTCAATAGTTACTCGACTAGGAACTCAACTGTCAAGGCTAATTTTATTCACTTAAACATCGGATGTAGTAATTAATTTCTGTATTTTTCGATGAGACCGCTATGTTAGCAATAATAATGTTTCCCCTCCTGCTTGATGGATAGTTATGTCTACAATGGACACGAGCGCTGTCTCGGCATGACCACAAACAGCTTGAAGTTGTCTAATTTGGCACAGTCTCCCTGCGCACTAATAGTAGTACGGCTGCTTATTCTTGTCATTATGTGTGAATTTTTAGGTGTTTTGTTTGTTTTAACTTTGAACTTTTTTATTGAGAATTTTTACTTGTCCTTACAAGTACATTTTTAGCTGTATTATTTGTGTCACCTTTAAAAATTGCATTGTGGTGGCTGAAAAACACTGGGAACAAGTGGAGGGAACGGGTCAAATCCATGGAATAAGAGAAAAAATGTGTTCTTGTGCTTTTGGATGTCAGAATCAGAATGCAAATAATTTTTATAGAATAATGTCATCAAAGATGGGGGGCCACCTTTTAAGCTAAACGCAGACGTTTTAAACGAGACAAACCATGGATGAAACCTGCTATGATTACCCTACTTTTAAAGCAGCATAAATTAAATTTTAACAATGGGTTTATATAATATTCAGTATAGGGGACATATTGTATTAGGACCTACAGTTAAAGCATGAAATACTATTTAAACCTATAACATTTTTACATTTACATTTAGCCCACCTATTTTATGGCACAATTCTGACTTTTTTTTTCTCGCAAATGCAAGTTTATATCTCCTAAGTTCAGACTTTATAACTTTACCTCAACAACTGCGAGTTTGGCAATTCTGAGGGGAAAAAAAGCCAGGGGCCTCGTGTATAAAACTTTCCATAGATTTCATCCTAAAAGTGTATGTACGCACAAAAGCTAGATTTGGCGTACACACAAAAGTTTTCAGATTTATTAAACCATGCGTATGCCAAAACCTGCACAAAAATCCTTTTATAAATCCCTGTCAGAGGAAGATTGTGCGTACGTGCATCTTCTCCCCAAAATCACCATACAGTAAGTGGCCATCCAAAACGGTGGTTCTACCGCCGCTCGTACCGCCGCCGCCGCCGCGTCTGTAAAGTGCATTTGCAGCTTTTCACCGCTGAGTGGCGCTTTAATCACAAGTTTTCAAACAAGCGCATTAAAGCACATTTTCGCAAATAGACGTCAGCTTTGCCTCACCGATGTGTTACATTTGACTGCAGTCGGGGAAATGAAAGAAAAACACTGTAGGCTAGTTAAAATATTTAATATTCACAGATGAAAGTTTAGTCCTTATGAAGATATGTGCATTTCTTAGAACGAAATTCAAGCAGGATAAATGTCCAAGCCTGTGCCCGAACCTGTGCTTATATTTTCTCTACACCATATTTTAGATTTGACACATTTAAATAGTGTGCAGTATTATTTATATAATATGAATTATGTGTTATATTGTTTTAAAAAGAAAATGTGGTTTACTTTGCATCGGAGCATTTAAGAGTGGTAGCCTAGTGAGCTAGGCTTTGCGTGTTTCATAGAAAATATTTTCTTTATTTTAGTAAAACGTGAGGCACTGTATAATTTTGCTCCCATTATTTAGGCCTAATTAAAACAAGAAACGAACAAAATAAACCTGCACGATTTAACGAACTCATTGAAACTCTAAAGAATGGACTGATTAATAAAACGTCTTCACGTATAAACTCAAGTTCTCTCATTATAATCAACGAAATACACACGATGTAAAAAAGAGCTTCATTAATTGACAACTTCAGTGATTTTAAATGGAGTCTTCTTTACCTGCTTTCATATAATTTAAGTAAAGTAAAAATAAATAAATACATTTAATAAATAAATGAATTGCAGCCGCATTTAAATGCAGGTTTGTCTAATATTTCCGTAAAATATCAGAGGCAAGATTTGCTCGGCGGCGCATGATGCTGAGTGCAAGTGCAGCATTTATTCTTATTGGTCTACATATTTTATCTTCATTACAAATCTTGTTTGGTTTATTTAGGATAATTGCATGTAAAAAAAATTTTTTACTTTGTAATGCATATGCAAAATGTGAATTATTATTCATATTTAAGTTGTTTGTGCAAAAATTATTACATGCGGTGTCTCACATACATGAGAAATATATCTACAGAAAGCTTGAAATGTCTTTTAAACGAATCAATTCAGAACAAAAGCATTATGTAATATGTGAAGTTTCATTTCTCTCTAAAGGCACGTCCATGTGGAGAGAGTCAGCACTGTGAAATTTCATCTTGCAGCTGACAAGAAAACATTGTTTTATTAATAAATAATTAAATGTTATGTCTCCTTTTTCACAATTATTAAGCTACTTCTGCCTGTGCTTTGTTGGCAAACTTAATGCATGTGCTTGAAGCGCGGAATATATAAGGCTCATTATGGATTATAGATGTAAATTTATATAAACCTGCGATTAGTTGAATAATGGACAAATGAACGACTAGTAACTAGAAAAATCTACGTGGGGGTAGACCTATTAAATACCCTCTAGACATCTCTGTTAAAGTTTTTAAAGCATTTTATACGCGTTTGCATAAATTCTTCTTTCAGAATGGTCTGTAATGGAGAGATGCCTTAACACTGATTTTTCCTCTGAAACACAAAAACGAAAATTGAAATAAAATCAATATTTTATGTTTTGAGAATGATTGGGCTCAACCCTCCCCCGCGCGTCTGAGACCATGCTGCCAAGCAGAGGATGAGCAGTGTGGTGCAAAATGTTTTTTATACAGTCTATGGGTGCGAAGAGCAGATTTTTTAGCAGTCGTGGTTTTCACTCGTTCCAAGAGCGTCCACAACCACTCCATCACGAGTACAATTCATGCCAACAGCCCGTAATATAACTGCATATTCAGCAATAATTCACATGAAAAACATATTTAGCTATAGCTTGATAATCTCTCCGATCAGAAGACTATAATGACGGCAATAGTCGAGCGTTACAGGCTAGTTCTCAAGGAGTTTGTCTTTCTTTTACTGATTATTTTCGGGTTAAAGCATGATTTAAAAACAGATACAGCACATTCACACGCAATCGCTGTCGCAATAATGCATTCAAACAAATGTAATTTTTACAGTGCTTCATCTGTATCTGATTTTGAATGAGCAGAAATCTGTAAGAAATGCATCGATCTGTAGATAAAAAATAACTGACGAAAATGTACTGTTATTTTCATCAAAAACAAAATTTGCACAGCAGAAAGCAGCAATTATACCTTTTAATGCTGACAATGTTATTAGTTTGGCGTTTGGTAGGAAAAAAAAGTTTGCACACAATAGCCTAATCCCCTTTGAAACTCTCTTGTTATTTTATTATTTATTTTTATTTTATTTTTATAAGCTTCATTATGAAAATAACATTTCAACTTTAGGAGCGAGTGCGGAGCGGTGTTTTCTGGTATCAGTGAGCGCGGAGCGGAGTGATATTAAATGCTCGGAGCGCGGAGGGAGGGATATTGTTGCTGCTACACTCTCACATACTCTGCTGCCGAGTGAGAGAGATGTTTCAGCTATATGAACAAGACACGGTTAGACAGTGTCTGCTATATTTACAAATAATTGATATAAGAAATAAAAATAAATACATAACCCTAAACCAGCGGCATAACGAGATGAAAATATAGACTAGAAAATATATTTACACTTGCTCTGTCCTCCGTCCATGACACGGGGACTCACTGTGGAGCTGCCAGTTTTAATCTGAACAGCCTCTTAACGCAGAGTGGATGGTTAGATGCATGATGGGCTAGTATTAAAAAATAAATTAATAAATAAAATAAACTAAAGGTCTTTCCAGCATTAAGGTAATAACGTTACTGCTTTTTATTAATCATCTTGTCTCAGTTATAAATTTGATTGGTAAATGATAAAGAAATTATATGAAAACTTGTTTTGAACAATTTCTTTGTCATTTTGAATATTGATTTTAAGGTAGGGAGGCAAAAAAAATCGATTTAAATCGTAAATCTGATTTTTTTTGTGTGAAAAAAAATTGGGGATTCATGGAATGGATTTTTTCCTATTGCCCAGCCCTAATGCAACAGTTTGCACCTTTTTTGGGGGGGGGGGGGGGGGATGGGGGGTCAAGGCAACTTCCTCTGAAATTAAGTTATAATAACTTATAAATTGCACTATACAGTAGTCAACATTTGAAGTGGATCAAACCTTTCTTTAAAGTTGTCCTAAAAACCTGTTCTGCAAGTTTGAAACCCTCATAAGACACTGTCCATATGCTGTGGACAGTGTCATATGCTGTGGACAGTGGTCTGTGGACCCCCACAAACTATACAGAACTACCCCAAAACCCCAGCCCCCCTCCAGCTGAACTGAACTCGGTCTTTGTCTCTGAGAACGGTGTGTTGTTATGCTACTGGGTTTGAAACATGCTTGAACTCACAGCAGCCGTTCTCTTTTATTCATTATTTTCCATGCAGCCCATATTATTATTTTCACTAGACCAAAATAATAACAAATTATCAATTGATAATTAATCATTATTTTTGCGAAAAATCATTATTTGTGAACGTAGGCGTTTTGAGGCAGGCTTTAAGATCAAGCGGAATCCTCCGTCAGCTGCTCCTGCTTCACAGCGAGCGTCTCGCGCTCACTGACCAGCTTCACCGTCCACGTTTGAGTTTATAAAGTCAGTTTGAGCGAATTCAACTTACTGATCATGAGCCCAACATTTAGCAAGGCGGGAAAACATTCAGTCTACCTGAAGGAAGACGTATTTCATTGAGTTAATGCTGTTAAATAGAGAGTAAAAAAAAAAAAAAAAAAAAAAAACTACTGTAGGCTATTCTTAAACTTGGACATCATTATATTGAGGTACAAATCCAAACACCAGAAGCAACCTACACTCTCAGTGTTCTTTTACTGAAAAGTATGCATATTATTTATTTATTTATTCACACGCTATATGGTTGAAATAATATTTTAGTTGAAAACTTTGTGCCATTGTTTAAAAAAATGCATCATAGAAATGTTTCATAGACCTTCAGTTGTCATGCTTTAAAATCCCACTGCCATTTTGTAATTTCACTGTATTTTCACCTCCTAAATCACTACCCAATTCTATAATGGTAAAATTTATTCAGGGCCGATTGCATTTTTTTATGACATTATTTATTTTTATTTTTATTTTTTGAATAATTGTAGCCTACATAAATGGATGAATCAAAAAAAATATAACTTTAACTGCAGGCAGATATAGGCCTATATTATTGTACATTACAAATATTTGGATCGTCCCTTATTCTGTCCCTTATTTTATTAAAGAATAAAGATTATGAATAAATAATAAAAGAAAGAACCTCTATTAGCCCTTATTTGCAGGTTGTAGGAGATATGTGAGCGATAAATAGATGTAAAAAAGAAAAAAAGTGGGTGCTTGGTTTCAGTAAAAACGAATACAGCTCGTAAGAAATGCTATGATGAAAAAGTCATGCTAACTTATTAATTCATAAAAATAATTTAAGCAATTTAAAACCTTTTTATACTAGATTCAACTTGAATTTCAATATATTAAACTGACTTTAAAATCTTAAGGAGTTTATAAGTTTGAAATGGTAAAATGTCACAGTGCGTGTTAAATAGCCTAAATGAACTTGTATCTTATATAGTATCCGAAGACCTTGATTGCATGTTAGCATAAAACTAACAATATATATATTTTTTTAAATGAACAATTCCTGTATTAAAATGTGACAGCAACCTTTATATCAAACATTTTGAAATCGTCCACAGCTGAGCATCGCGAGAGGCAGATCTGAAGTTATATTTGTTTTGTTCACGAAGTGAATTCGATGCACAAAGTCATTTTTAGATGCAGTGGAAAAAATAAAGCTGGATAAAAACTCACGAAAACACGCTAAAAAATATATAAAGTTTGTGAGAGTTGCATTTTCTTAAATTCAGAAATAATAACGGGCAGGCCTAATAATGTTTATAGGCTAATGTACCAACAGGATATTTTTAGTTCCCTTCACTTTACAACAAATCCTTTACATTTAACAAATTTATTAGAACAGAACAAGAATTACAAATATATAATTCTAATGGATAAATATAATTGCAGTATATAATAATATAGGCTTATAAACCAACAACAAAATAATAATAATTAAAAATAATTTAAAGCGATACATAAATAAGGTAAGGTTGGGCTTATCTCTCTCATTCGGGACAAATCCAAACATGTTGTCCATTTGAAACTAAACTCTTATTCATGAGGTAAAATAGGCTTTGGATTTCACACGTGTTTCAGTTTTTCAGTTATCGACGGAAAAAAAATCATAATTAGCAAAAAATATGCCAAAGTAGACCGCTGCTCGCGCCGCATGGCTCGTGAACGACTGCTGTTTCCAGATGTGCGCGTGAGGCACCAGCGCGATCAAAGTCACAATTCACAATTTTTGGTCACACAGTAGGCTAAAGGCATAATTCAAAAATGCAAAGTGTTAGCAGTAAGAGAAAAATCAAGAATAATTACAGAGTGAATAAGAATTAATTGTAAATGCTGGACCGTTCTCATTTCGCTCTGCAAATGGAACCTGAAGATTATTATTATTTTTTAACCAAGAATGAACCGAAATGAAAACATTTAGCTGGAATCTGGAGATTATTATAATTTTTGTAACCAAGAACTCTCGCGTTGCTCAGCTGTGGACGATATATATATATATATATATATGTATGTATGTATGTATATATATATGTATGTATATATGTATATGTAATGACTGTTTAGTAATAACAATAGCATGCATAAGAGTCTTTGTGTAAAGGTCTTTCTTTAAATATTTGATGAGTAGACTGTAGCCTGAGCCAATCCTATCCAATCCTTTTTAATGGCTTTTAAGGATGTTATAATGTATATTATAATGTTATTGTTGTTTAACGTCTTCCTTTCATTTTACAATTACATTCAGTTCGCAATCCGTCCCTTTGCGCCACCTGGCGGTAGTTTCGAGAATGATTTTAACACGCGACTGATTTGCAGTTAACGCCGCGGCCCTGCGGGGCGGTATTACCCATTTTGGTTGTCTACCTACTGTATATGGAGCATACAATGCCTAGTTTTACTATGCATAACCTCATCTGCATGTCATTTCAATGCATATTCCCATCCACGTGACCATGTTTAACACCGTCAAAGGTACAAGACGTTAGGAAAATATGACATGCGGACTAAAAATGCTATTTGTATGGTACATTACATTGCTGAAAATCATTCACTGTCCTTGTCTTGTTTTCGAATAAATGTTTCAAAATTAATGTAAAAAAACAAAATTGTATAAAATACTTCTCAGAGAATCTTTTTTAGAATAGAGTAGATCTCATTTCCACTGGCCAAAGCAGTGTTTGAGTTACTGTGACTTGTCAGGTTTTACAGTGTACCATGCGGCATGTTGCTCTGCATAAAATTTTTTGCAAATCTCATAAACACTTTATTCACAATAGAATATAGATAACATATCAAATGTTGAAAGTGAGACATTTTGAAACGTCATGCCAAATATTGGCTCATTTTGGATTTCATGAGAGCTACACATTCCAAAAAAGTTGGCCGGAAAAGTTAAATGTACATATAAGGAACAGCTGGAGGACCAATTTGCAACTTATTAGGTCAATTGGCAACATGATTGGGTATAAAAAGAGCCTCTCAGAGTGGCAGTGTCTCTCAGAAGTCAAGATGGGCAGAAGATCACCAATTACCCCAATGCTGCGGCGAAAAATAGTGGAGCAATATCGGAAAATAATTTCTCAGAGAAAAATTGCAAAGAGTTTGATGTTATCATCATCTACAGTGCATAATATCATCCAAGGATTCAGAGAATCTGGAACAATCTCTGTGCGTAAGGGTCAAGGCCGGAAAACCATACTGGATGCCCGTGATCTTCGGGCCCTTAGACGGCACTGCATCACATACAGGAATGCTACTGTAATGGAAATCACAACATGGGCTCAGGAATACTTCCAGAAAACATCGTCGGTGAACACAAAACCAAGCCGTTGCCGGCTAAAACTCTATAGGTCAAAAAAGAAGCCATATCTAAACATGATCCAGAAGCGCAGGCGTTTTCTCAGGGCCAAGGCTCATTTAAAATGGACTGTGGCAAAGTGGAAAACTGTTCTGTGGTCAGACGAATCAAAATTTGAAGTTCTTCTTGGAAAACTGGGACGCCATGTTATCCGGACTAAAGAGGACAAGGACAACCCAAGTTGTTATCAGTGCTCAGTTCAGAAGCCTGCATCTCTGATGGTGTGGGGTTGCATGAGTGCTTGTGGCATGGGCAGCTTACACATCTGGAAAGGCACCATCAATGCTGAAAGGTATATCGACGTTCTAGAACAACATATGCTCCCATCCAGATGTCCATTCTTTCAGGGAAGACCTTGCCTTTTCCAACATGACAATGCCAGACCACATACTGCATCAATTACAACATCATGGCTGCGTAGAAGAAGGATCCGGTTACTGAAATGGCCAGCCTGCAGTCCAGATCTTTCACCCATAGAAAACATTTGGCGCATCATAAAGAGGAAGATGCGATAAAGAAGACCTTTGTCAGTTGAGCAACTAGAAGCCTGTATTAGACAAGAATGGGACAACATTCCTATTCCTAAACTTGAGCAACTTGTCTCCTCAGTCCCCAGACGTTTGCAGACTGTTATAAAAAAAAGAGGGGATGCCACACAGTGGTAAACATGGCCTTGTCCCAACTTTTTTGAGGTGTGTTGATGCCATGAAATTTAAAATCAATTTATTTTTCCCTTAAAATGATACATTTTCTCAGTTTAAACCTTTGATATGTTTTATTTGTTAAATATAGAGTATCACTTTTTACATTGAAACTTCCACATCATTACATTCTGTTTTATTTATTCACAATTTGTACACTGTTCCAACTTGGAATCGGGTTTGTAATAGTTTTAAACAAATCAAATGTTTTAGGATATTTAAATAGTCTATAGTAGAATCAGAAATACGGTGTGTGTAAATAAGTGTATATAATTGTCTGACGTGGCGTCACTGAAAAAATATAAAAAAGAAACGTGCAAATTTTACAGTTTGCTTCAGATTCTATCCTTCAATCATAATGCTGTTTTCATAATGTTCTGGAGATCGCAGAAGAAGTCTGCCCTTTACGTGATATAAACACCTCTGTGCAGTCTTGGTTGTGCAGTAGGCTAATATAATCGGACCGATTCAAACTTGCCAGTGGACCGTTCAACCACCGAATCCAGCAGTGTGTGCCTAGCACTCATCACAGTCATTAAAACAGCATGAAAGAAGAAAAGTGATCAAAAAACAGCGCATAAGCTACAAATGTTTAAATATCTAAATTCATATGTTTTGTTTAACTTTTGAATAATAACTTTATGTAATGTCAATGCTTAACTCCATCCATGAGCAGAGTATTTTATCTAAAAGTGGTATATTGAAAGGAAAAAGAGTCTGAAATCATTACTTCGCTATTACTCCAGTACTAGACAGTATTGCACATATTTACGCCAAGTATATATTTTTTTATAAATCCCTATATGTACGTGGAAAATTGCTTACGCAAATTTCTATGCCTGTTTTGTGCATTTTGTTTATACATGAGGCCCCAGGAGTGTGGGATTATAGAGGAAATTTACACCCCCGGTTCACAGTGTGTGTGTGTGTGTGTGTGTGTGTGTGTGTGTGTGTGTGTGTGTTCACTGCTGTGTGTGTGCACTTGGATGGGGTTAAATGCAGAGCACGAATTCTGTGTATGGGTCACCATACTTGGCCACATGTCACTTCACTTCACTTACTGACTTCACCCTCAGCTGGAAGATTGGCAGCTTAGTTTTTTCAATCAACTTCATTCAAAGTTAAATTGATGCCACTTTGTTCATTCTTTAAGTGAACTTTTGCGCACTAGTGATTAGATTCACTGTTGAAGCTTGAACATCAGAATAGAGTACAGATGACACATCCGGTGTGTAATGTCTGTGAGATGTCTGAGTCGCAGCGCTTGTCACTGGAGCTGCTGGAGACAAGACCTCGATTTGGCTTTTTTTAAAGGATAACAGTGGAGTTCAGTACACAGATGTTTGTGAGGAAACAGCTAATCACTTTATCAATTAACAGCCTCTCCATTATCTTTAACATGTTTACCACTAAACTTTCATTTTGGACTGAGCTGTATTTGGAAATAAAAACTAAATAAATGCTGTTTTATAAGTTATGGAAAATTGTTTTTATTTGTATCTCCAAACAAAAACTGTCGTAAAACTGAAAGCATTCAATAGTTCAGAATCAGATTTAATGTGAAATATATTTTAATCTAAGATGTGGTTTTGGTAATTGATTTATTTCTGATATTTTTGTTCTGGCTAGTATAAGTTCTGAATGGCTGTTAAAAAAATAAAATAAAATAAAAAAATGCTGGTGAGCGAGTTATTTTAAGCTTATAACGTGAATTTAAAAGATTCACCTAGTTTTTTTTGGCAGAATGTTTACAGATTTCACCAGATTTGTACAACAAACTGTTTAAAAAACATTTTGGGAGATAAACACAGAAACTTAAAGGTCACTGTTAAGTTTTCCACTAAAATAAAAGTCTTGTATTGAAAAGTAAAGAAATTAAGACAGCGTTGTAAGTATGGTTTAGGCTTAAGTACTGTACTTTGAAATATAAAATATTATAATTATCAAATTAAAAAGTTATTTCACAATGTGATTATCATGCAGATATCATATTGGTGGATAAAAGTGGTAGCTAAAGCTGCTATTTGTGTAATTGTATGTATATCTTAATTAGTTGTGTTCTCTCTTCTACAGGTTAAACTGCATCAGTATTACAGATGAAGGTTGTGCTGCTCTGGCATCAGCGTTTAATTCAAACCTCAGAGAGCTGGATCTGAGCAGGAATCAAATAGGAGACTCTGGAGTGACAGAAATCTCCAGTCTGCTGAGAAATTCACAGACACTGCAGATACTCAGGTCTGAATTTGGTTAATCTAAACATGAATCAATGTAAAGCTCCAGATGGTCTGTAAACTGATGCTGTGTCACAAGGAATGGGTCAGTGATGTGAAATTGGTGTGTTGGTGTAGATACACTTATAAAATATTGACAGATTGATTTTTTTTTTAAGGTGATGGGAAATGTTAATATCCTAATGGTGTAATGTTTTTATTTATTTATTTATTTCTGTAGACTTTCAGACTGCAGTATCACTGAAGAAGTTATAATACAGTTGCAATCAAATTATTCAACCCCCTTGACCTGCAAGACATTTTGCTGCAGAGAACAACATTTTATGAAACCAGTTCAACACGGGCATCAGTAAAGTATTAGAGAAAGTTTGTTAATACACTTTTGAGTTATTCTGAGAAAGGAACATTGATGAATTATGATTAAATTCTAATTGGATCTAAACATTCATGTTCAAAGAATGCGCAGAATCTTTTATTCTTTATAATCTGCAATAAATGCTGCCTGTAATTGTTTAGAAGCTTCTGTCACCTCTCTACTACAGTCTTGGTCCATTCCTCGCCTGAAAAAGCTTCCAGATCACTGATAATCTTTGTTTTTTTTACATTGCCACTGCTTTCTTCAAATTCATCCAGATATTTTCAATGAGAATTAAATCTGGAGACTGAACAGGCCACTCAAGAACCATTCTATGACTGATCCCTGAACCAAGCAGAAGTAGATTTGGATGTGTACTTTGGGAAGACAGTCCTGCAGGAAAGTCCATTGATCATCAGCTTCAGTCTTTGCATCAAATGCATCACAATTCTTGTCAAAATGGCCTGATACTTCAAAGAATCCATGATGTCCTTCATACAGTCATGATTTCCACTTCCTGCTGCAGTAAAGCAACCCCATAACAGGACTGATCCACCTCCAAGTTTGACGATGGAGATGGTGTTCTTCTGCTTATGAGCTTTGTCTCTTTTGCAGCAGACATACTGCTGATCCATGGGTCCAAAAAGTTCCAGTTTGGTCACATCACTCCATAAAATGTTCTTCCAGAGCTCCACAGGTCTACACAAATGAATTTTAGCAAGTTCAAGTCTGCCTTTTGTTCTTCTTGATCAAGAGTTGTATTTATCAAGATGTCTCAACATGAAGGCCATACTTGTCTAGTGTTCTTCTTACACACTGCATTGAAATGGTTTTCCTCCTTTCATCGGGTCATCTTGCAAGTCTTTAGCTGTACATTGTAGGTTTTTCTTAGTTACTCTGATTAAACATTTTTATGATATTGTGGTTTTCTTCAACACCCTCAAAGGTTTTCTGGTACAACACACTTTAAGCTAAAGAATAAGGCTGAGAGCTGTCTCTAGGAACTTTTAATGTCTTGGAAATCTTCATATAGCCTTAGACTTTCTTAAGTAATACCGTTATTTATTCTCTATAGATTCTCTGTAGCTTTTTGTGAGATCTGTTTACTTTGCCATTTTTTGCTACAATCTCCGAGGGGTTGAGTAATTTTGATTGCAACTGTAGGTTATAATTGTGGAAAATTAAAACTGAAAAAATTTAAAAATTGCATTTGTTGTAGTTTACGTTCACCAGTATAGAATTTTACCCAGCTTTACTGTGAAAAGAGTCCATTCAGGTCAAAATTCCCCACTTCTGTGACAATCTGTGAATAACATCTTTATCTTTAATAGACTTTCAGACTGCAGTATCACTGAAGAAGGTTATAAAGCTCTGTCTTCAGCTCTGAGATCAAACCCTTCACACCTGATAGAGCTGGGTCTCACAGGAAATGATCCTGGACCATCAGGAGTGAAGCAGCTCAATGATTTACTACAGGACCCAAACTGTCAACTCAAGACACTGAGGTGAGACGTGATGAAATAATGCTAAATAAATGATACGCATGTGAATTATTTGTATTATATATAAATTATATTATATTATAGTATATTATATTAATGTGTATTATAGAATATTATATTATTTCAGTAATTCAGTAATGTACACAATTTGTTGTTGAAAATGATCAAAGATGAAAGATGAGATGCTGCAGCTGCTGTTGTTTTGATGATAAATGTCAGCACAGTTTAGTTGTGTTAAAAGTTTTAGATTTTAATATTTGTTAAAAGTTCTAGATGTGCTGGTATTCAGTAGATTGGTGCCTCAGTTAACATTTATGATTTTGTTATTTTGTACATTTCTCATGAAAAACATATTCAGTGTGATTTATTATCCTGATTGTTTAAATATTACTGAATGCACTGTACATTAATGTACATCAAGCTCAGATTCACAACACTGTAGATCACTGATCTAGAATAGAGAACTGGATTGCTCATGACGTCATGAATGTGAAGCTGCCGCACCGCCATTTTGGTAATCCCTAGTGTGCGTAAACGTTCTATTGAATTAATAGGAAATTGTATGATTTTAGCAAGACAACATCACATAACAAATCAGCGTTTTTAAATCTGAAGTATCCCTGTATATTCTTACAATGCAAACACCCAAGGGAATTTCCCCTACTTATTAAAAAGCTACGTTCATTATAGTAGCGAATATCATGAACATGATAAACATCAGACGGACACGACCTCAACATATAACAAATTAAAAATTTGTATTTCTTAAATATGTGTATGGATTGACAAAGTGCTCATTCTGAAATCTGAAGAAAGATTTATGCTTCATAACTTATATAATTTTGTTATAGTGTTTTTTATTCGTACAGTAGGTGCTATCTGCAAATGTTTTCAACAATGATTTTGTTAACAGCATTCATTTTGAAGCAGGTAATGATTTTAAATGCTGGTTAAATTATTATTAATTTAGCGTACAACATTTTACATGGAAAACAGTAGCTAATGCTAGTAAACATATTTGCATGATCTTGGAGAGTCTGAAATAGATGTTGCTCAATCAGGACATTAAAAATATACACATCATAATTTATTCAGAGAAATAACTCAATACAGACAGTACGAACATGAAGCTTTATTTCAAGATGGTAAATTAAGCTTTTCAGTTTCAGTATTGAGCAATATTAACAGAAGATATTGTATTATTCATTGTATATTCAAATCAATTTCGGATACTAATAGGTTCATATTTAATAATTCCTGAATAATCTTGTAAATAAAGAAATAGGCTATATTTTGAGTTGGATCAGTTGCCCTGTGTCGTCAGTGCGCAGCATTTACATTTACATTTATGCATTTAGCAGACGCTTAAAAGCGACATACAGGGCATTCAGGCTAACAATTTTAAGACTGAGTTTGATTTTGATTTTGTATACATATTTATATGTATATTTAAAAACTACATTTTTGAATTTTTTGAAAGCTTATTTATTTCAGTGGTATTGCCAAATGACAGACACACCTACCTAAACGCTTTAAATACATCCTTATCCTGACCAAAAAGACCATAAACATTGCAGATAACATGTGAAGTAAAAATGACTTTACATACACACAACATAAAAAAAAAATCCTGTTTGACTGATTTGCTTCAAATCGGGTGATTTTAGGTCAGCGGTTTGCATGTGACTCAATGGTGGTCTCTGCTGGTAGGGAATAGTAAGATGGCGGATCAAACCGTTGGCTTCACTGTCTTTTGGCAGTTTAGAATGTGATGAGCGATCCAGTCATATATAGATCAGTGCTGTAGATCTACTACAGCAGATCTATCACAGACCACAAACATGTGATGTGTGTCAGGAGAGGATCAGTGATAACACACACACACACACACACACACACACGTCTGAACCTGCAGTTCCTCTCATAATGCGCAGAATTACTGTTGCATCAACACAGACATCAGTTAAATAAAACTATCCAGAGATGGTCTGAACCCAGATCATGTTCTCTGTTAGTGGATCAGCAATCCAGTGTTTGGTGAATTCTGCTACATAATAATATCAAAAGATCAACTTAATATATCACTATGAATGCTTAGCTGTCACAAGCTAGTTATCTCTTTGATAACTTTCCTCATCTCCTGCTTAAAAACCAGAAAGATCTTGAGATTTTTGAGATTCATGATCTAGTGAGCTTTTGCCCCTGAGTTTCTTTTAAAGAATTTACTTATGACTTAAAAAAAAAAAAAAAAAAAAAAAAAAAAAAAAAAAAAACTTTTCGTTAAAAACATGTTTGATAATCTTTCGAAATGTTTTGTGATGTATTGCACATTGAATTGATTCCAGCTTCATCTTTTCTTCTGCAGGTTTTTGGGTCCTGCTGCAGATGAAGGCTGTCAGTATGTGACTGGAATTGTGGGTAAAAAGCCGTTACTCCTGAGAGAGCTGAATCTGAGTTTCCATAAACTAGGAGACACAGGAGTGAATCAGATCTCTGCTCTACTGCAGGATAAACACTGTACACTCAACACACTGAAGTGAGTTTTTTCATTGTTACAAGGACACTTTAAATTCTTGCTGCTGGGTGTTTTTTATGTGTCTTCGTCATCATCAGCAGTATTTGTCAACTGTCAGCTGAAACATACTGGTAAATATTCAGATTAAAACTGAAGTGTGTTTTCGCTTTATGCAGTCTGAAGAACAACTGTATCACAGAAGGAGGGTGTCATGTTCTGGCTGCAGCTCTAAATTCAAACCCTTCAAATCTGACAGAGCTGGATCTGAGTGAGAATAAACTAGGAAACCCAGGAATGAAGATCATCTTGACTCTGTTTGAAAATGTACAGTGTAGACTGGAAAAGCTCAAGTTAGTATTTTAAAAGTGTATCCCAATAATTACCCAGACTCTAGTGACCCACCACAGTTTCATAAATTTGAAAATATTTTACACTTCTCATCAGGACTGCACAATTAATAAAAAAAAACTCTAAATTGTGATATGGGTTAGTGCAGTTATCAAATCACAAAGGCTGCATTTTAAGTTAGAAGAGTAGAAGTTCTGAATGGCTGTTAAATAAAAATAAATAAATAAATGGCTGGTGAGCGAGTTATTTCAAGTTTATAATGTGAATTTGAAAGGTTCACCTAGTTTTGTAATTTCCAACATTTTTTTTTGGCAGATGATGTTAACAGATTTCACCCAGATTTGTACAACAAAGGTTTTATAACAGGGTTGGTACAAGGTGCTTGGATTTGACTTTTTGAAATGTAAGTCCTGGAAAACCCTTGAAAACAGCCATATTTTTGGGAAGGTACTTGAAAAATACTTGAATTGAGTGATTCTGAGAACGGAAACATTGATGAATTATGATGAATTCCATATTCCATATCACTGATAATCTTTGGTTTTCATGTTGCCACTGCTTTCTTTAAATTCAACCAGATATTTTCAATGAGAATTAAATCTGGAGACTGGAACAGGCCACTCAAGAACATTCTATGACTGAACCCTGAACCAAGCAGAAGTAGATTTGGATGTGTACTTTGGGATGACTGTCCTGCAGGAAAGTTCCATTGATCATCAGTTCAGTCTTTGCATCAAATGCATCACAATTCTTGTCAAAATGGCCTGATACTTCAAAGAATCCATGATGTCCTTCATACAGTCATGATTTCCACTTCCTGCTGCAGTAAAGCAACCCTATAACAGCACTGATCCACCTCCAAGTTTGACGATGGAGATTCTGTTCTTCTGCTTATGAGCTTTGTCTCTTTTGCAGCAGACATACCGCTGATCCATGGGTCCAAAAAGTTCCAGTTTGGTCACATCACTCCATAAAACATTCTTCCAGAGCTCCACAGGTCTACACAAATTAATTTTATCAAGTTCAAGTCTGCCTTTTGTTCTTCTTGATCAAGAGTGGTATTCAGCAAGATGTCTCAACATGAAGGGCCATACTTGTCTTGTGTTCTTCTTACACACTGCATTGAAATGGTTTTCCTTCTTTCATCCGGTCATCTTGCAAGTCTTTAGCTGTACCATTGCAGATTTTTCTCAGTTGCTCTGATTAAACATTTTATGATAGTGTCCTTTTCTTCAACACCCTCACAAGGTTTTCTGGTACAACACACTTTAAGCTAAGGTATAAGGCTGAGAGCTGTCTCTAGGAACTTTTAATGTCTTGGAAATCTTCATATAGCCTTAGACTTTCTTAATTAATACAGTTATTTATTCTCTATAGATTCTCTATAGCTTTTGCGAGATCTCTGTTGACTTTGCCATTTTTGTTACTTCAACACATGCAGGGATGTGACTTAAAAACAGCAATGTTGAATAGGGGTTGAATAATTATGACATAGCTGTATTATTAAATATCTTATAACTCAAAAATATTACATTATATGTTGACATTATGACTTTTAGTATACTAGTGAACTGTTATAGATTTTTATTTTATCCTGGATCTTCAGAAAAGCTTTGTATTTGTAAAGCACTGCATATATTGACATAATGACTTTTTGTATGCCAGTGACCAGTACTGTATTGTGTGAGGTGTTGATTGATTTTTTTTGTTTGTTTTGGTTATAATTGTGGAAAATGAAAATGAAAAAATTGCATTTGAAAAGAGTCCATTCAGGTCAAATTCCCGCAGTACATCTTTTTTATTTTCTTCATTCTAGAACATGTACTTGTGTGACAATCTGTGTAATAAGCATGATAATGTTCATCCAGCCAGTTGTTCTCGCAGAATAAACCCCGACAGGGTGATCAGCGAAGCAGGGGTCTTGTATCAGCCCTGAAGGGGTTTATTCTGCGAGAATAACTGGCTGGATGTACATTATCGTGCTTATTACACAGCTACTTGCCACATAAGTAAATAATTAGATGCAAAATATTGATTGGAGTTATTAATAAATATTTAAATACAAAGCATCCGTGAAGACAGCAGTTGTGAGCAAGCGGCAAATCCAAACTAAACGGAAAGGGTGCAGGCAAACCACTTATTACACAACATTTCACCACAAAATAATTAAGACAATAAAAGAATTAAGACGAACATGTTTTAAATCCTTACCGTTTGTTAGTTCTCTTATAATCCATTACAGCGTACAAAACAATCGTAGCAAAATGGCAGCAGCTGCATTTGTATGAAACGAGAGCGAGTCCCCGATACCAGGATGACATAATTAAACAATTGTACACCATTTTGAATCAAGTTTTAATATTTTATTAGCTAAACAAATGCAAAGCTTGCACCAAGAAAAAAAAATAGTTCAAGCAAGAGTACAGCGCCGACTGCTGTTACCCAGATAAGCCTCTGTTATTAGCTTTTACAGGTTGTTATCCAGGGATAACATACCTCAGAATGTTGTGACTGACCAATCAGAATCAAGTATTCCACAGAGCCGTGTAATAATGAAGAATAACATCTTTCTAATAGACTTCAGACTGCAGTATCACTGAAGAAGGTTATAAAGCTCTGTCTTCAGCTCTGAGCTCAAACCCTTCATACCTGATAGAGCTGGATCTCACAGGAAATGATCCTGGACCATCAGGAGATGAAGCAGCTCAGTGATTTACTACAGGATCCAAACTGTCAACTCAAGACTCTGAGGTGAGACCTGATGAAATAATGCATAAAATATGTCAGGAGAGGATCAGTGATAACACACACACACACACACACACATCTGAACCTGCAGTTCCTCTCATAATGAGGCAAATTACTGTTGCGATCAACACAGACTCATTAATAAAAACTATCCAGAGACGGTCTGAACCCAGAATCATGTTCTCTGTTAGTGGATCAGCAATCCCTGTTTTGGTGAATTCTGCTACATAATAATAGGAAGAGCCGGCATCAAAAGATCAACTAAATATATCACTAGATGAATGCTGTAGCTGTCACAAGCTAGTTATCTCTTTGCCTAACTTTCCTCATCTCCTGCTTAAAAGCCTGAAAGATCTTGAGATTTTTTGAGAATCATGATCTAGTGAGCTTTTTCCCCTGAGTTTCTTTAAAAAATTTTACTTTTGAACTTTTGTCTTTCTTAAAAATTTGTTATATTGAAAATGTTCAGCTGTTTAAACTTGAACTAGAGTTTTTTCATTACAAACAATGTTTGATGATCTTTAAAATGTTCCAAGCTCCCAGTTAAGTTTTACTTCATCTTCTCTTCTGCAGGTTTTTTTGAGTCCTGCTGCAGATGAAGGCTGTCCATTATGTGACTGGAAATGTGTGTGGTAAAAAACCCGGTACTACTCCTTACTCCTGAGAGCGTGAATCTGAGTGAACATGAACTAGGAGACACAGGAGTGAATCAGATCTCTGCTCTACTGCAGGATAAACACTGTACACTCAACACACTGATGTGAGTATCCTTAACATCATTTCACATGTTACAATGACTAGTAATGTTACAGTCGTCTATTTTAATTTCTCATTTGAGTCTGACCCCACGTTATAAAGCTTTGGAAGAGCCAGGACTTTGTTTTTAATATAACTTCTGATTATATTTGTCTGAAAGAAGAAATTCATATACAGGTGCATCTCAATAAATTAGAACTTGTGTATTAAATAAATTCAGTGCACACAGACTTGAAGTAATTTTTAAGTCTTTTGGTTCTTTTAATTTTTGTGAATGAGTTTGGCTCTCATGCGTGGGGAAAAACCAAAAACCCACCAATTAGCTACTAGCTCAACAAATTAGAATATGGTGACAGGATAATCAGCTGATCAACTGCAAAAACCTGCAAAGGTTTCCTGAGCCTTTCAAAATGGTCTTTCTCAGTTTGGTCTCTCTACCCTAAATGGTCTCTCTACCATAGTGAAACACTGGTTCACTAGGCTACACAATCATGGGGAAGACTGCTGAATCTGACAGTTTGTTCCAGAAGACAATCCTTGACAACCCTTCACAAGGAGGGTAAGCCACAACATTCATTGCCAAGAGAAGCTGGCTGTTCACAGAGTGCTGTCATCCAAGTATGTTAAGTAACAGAAAGTTGAGTGGAAGGTAAAACGTGGAAAGAAAAGAATGCACAACCATCCGAGAGAACTGCAAGCCTATGAGGATTGTCAAGCAAAATTGATTCAAGAAATTTTGAGTGAACTTCACAAGGAATGGACCGAGGCTGGGTCAAGGCATCAAGAGCCACCACACACAGACCGTGTCAAGGAATTTGGCTACAGTTGTCGTATTCCTCTTGTTAAGCCAATCCTGAACACAAGATAACGTCAGAGGCGTCTTATCGCGGCAAAGGAGGAAGAAGAACTGGACTGTTGCCCGTGGTCCAAAGTCCTCTTTTTTCAGATGGATGAGCAAGTTTTTGTATGCACTTTTGAAATTCCAGGTCCTAGAGTTGGAGGAAGGGTTGAGAAGATTCATAGCCCAAGTTAACTTGAAGTCCAGTGTTAAGTTCCACATTCTGTGTAACGTTTCTGTGATATGTCTGAGGCGCCGGCTTGTTCTGGAGCTGCTGGAGCAAGGCCTCGCTTGTGGCTTTTTGAAAGGATAACAGTGCGGTCAGTACAGATGTTGGTGAGGAAACAGCTGATCACTTTATCAATTGGAAAGCCTTCTCGGTAATCTTTAACATGTTTACCACTAAAAATCATTTGGGACTGAGTCTCTGTAAAATAAAAACAAATTAAATGCTGTTCTCAATTAGAATTGTTTTATTTTTTATTTGTTTATTGTACGCAAACAAAATTTGGCACTGTTGAAAACTGAAAGCATTCAATAATTCAGGATCAGATTATATGAAATATATTTGTAATTTTAAGAGGAGTGTTTTTGGTAATCTTGTGATTTATTTCTGATATTTTTCTTCTGGCTAGAAGAAGTCGGAAATGGCTGTTAAAATAAAATAATTAAAAAAAATGGCTGGTGACCAAAGGTTATTTTGAAGCTTATAACATTGAATTGGGAAGTTCACTTAATTTTACATTTACAGTAATTCCAATATTTTTTGGCAGTGGATGTTTAAAACAGATTCACCAGAACCGGTTGTGAACTAAACACGAAACTTAAAGCTCCCGTGTTGTAATTTCCACCAAATTAAGTGTTCCTGAGGACCTAAAACATTCGAAAGTAAAGAAAATTAAGCCAAAATATTACATATAGTAATATTACGTACTTCTTCAAAACTTAAAAACTTCTCTTACGCTGTTTGTTCTATAAGCATTGTAAGTATGGTTTTCGGTTTAAGTATTGTACTGGTAAAATACAAAATAACTGTGAATGATCAAATTAAACAAAAATTATTATTCCACAAATTAAAACTGTCATGCCAATCTCCAAATTGGTGGCTCAAAGTGGTAGCTAAAGGCTGCCTATTTGTGTAATTGTATGTAGATCTTAATTAGTTTGTTTTCTCTCTTCTACAGGTTAAACTGCATCAGTGCTTACAGATGAAAGGTTTGTGTGCGCTCTGGCATCAGCGGTTTTAATTCAAACCTCAGAGCGCTGGACCCCCTGAGCAGGAATCAAATAGGAGACTCTGGAGTTTTGTGACAGAAATCTCAGTCAGTCTGCTGAGAAATTCACAGAACACTAACAGATACTCAGAGAGTCCTGAATTTGGTTAATCTAAACATGAATCAATGTAAAGCTCAGCTTGTTCTGTAAACTGATGCTGTGTCACAAGGACATGTGGGTTCAGTGCTGTCGAACATTGATGTGTTTGTGTAGATAGTATTGATTAAAATATTGACAGGTTGAAATTGATTTTTTTTTTTTTTTTTAAACGGATGTGGACAATGTTCCATATCCTAATCGGATGTAATAAATGTTTTTATGTATATGCCTGTCATCTTTCAGTAGCCTATTTCAGGACGGCAGTTCAACTGCATAATGTTTCTCCTACCGTTGCTCATCACACTTCTATTCACCCCCCTTAGGCCTGCAAGCCATTTTGCTGAGGAGAACAACATTTTAATGAAAGACAGTTTTTCACAAAGGCGAATCATGTAAGTATTAGAGACCCACAGTTTGTTAATACACGTTTGAGTTATTGCTCGAGAATATCTAACAATTTGATGCATTATGATGAGTTAATTCAAAATTCGGCTCTATACTATTTGATCGTTCAATATTATCAAGGACCCTCAAAAAGTCAAATTTATGCGCAGAATCTTTTATATCTTTAAAATCAGCAATAAACGCCGTCCTGTAAGGGATGTTTAGACGCTTCTGTACACGTCTCTACTACAGTCTTGAAGCCCCTTCCAATCGCCTCTGAAAAGCTTCCAGATCAACGGATAACCTCTGTGGTGGTTTATCGACATTGGCCACCTGCTTTCTTTAAATTCAACCAGATATTTTCAATGAGGAATTAAAATCTGGAGACTGAACATGCCACTCTAAGAACTATTCTATGATGGACTCCTGAACCAAGCAGAAGTAATAATTTGGATGTGTGTTTCGGGATGACCTGTCCTGCTGCAGGAAAGTCGCATTTGATCATCAGCTTCCAGTCTTTGCACCCAAGGCCATCGCCACAATTTCTTGTCCAAATGAGTCCTGAACCTGATACTTCAAAGCACTCCATCGGAGATTGATCCATGTCAATACAGTCATGATTTCCCACTTCAAAGCTGCAGTTTAGCTACACGTTAATGATGCACAACCCCGCAATAACAGCACTGCATTCCCACCTCCAAGATTTGACGATATGCGAAGCAGTCAGCGTGTCTTTCAAGCGCTTGATGAATTCCTGTTCTCTTTTGCAGCAGACATACCGCGGATTCCATGGGTCCAAGAAAGTTTCCCGTTTGGTTCAACTCTCTCCATAATATCAACGATTCGCCAAACGAGAGCTTCACAGGTCTTAATACCACACTGGAATTTTATCACAGTTAAAAGGTCCTGTCGCCTATTTGTTCTTCTTGATCAAGTGAGGTGGATTTATCAGCAACGATGTCTCAACATGAAATCTCCATACTTTGTGCTAAGTGTCTTACTATACACACTGCAATCGAATTGGATTTTCCTTCTTTCATCTGCGCTCATCCTTTTGTTGCAAGTCATTGTAGCAATTGTAGCATTGATGATTCAGTTTTATCCTCAGTTGCATATCTAGTTAAAAATTGTAGAGATCTTGTCTGTTTTACTTCAACAACACTATCCAACAGGATTTAATGGTATAACAACACACTTTAAAGCTAAGGAATAAGGCTGAGCTGGTTTTGGGTCCTAAGGACTTTTAATTCCTTGGAATTTCAAATCCCTTAGACTTTCTAAAGTATACAGGTTATTTATTCCTTAAGATTCTCTTTAAGCTTTTTGCGAGATCTCTGGTTGACTTTGCCATTTTTTTGTGCTACTTCAGCCCATGCAGGAATGTGACTCTAAAAACAGCAATGTTGAATAGGGGGTGAATAATTATGACATAGCATCTGTTAACTAAGATTCTTATAACTCAAAAATATTAGAATTATCATGAGGAAATTATGACTTTTAGTCTTCTCGTGCAACTAGTCTAGATGCACTTTTTATTTTTATTCATGGTCTCTTCCAGAAAAGTTCTGTATTTGTAAAGTACTGCAGCCCCTGAGGGGTGATTAATTTTGATTGGAGCAGCTGTAGGTTAGAATTGTGGAAAATGAAAATGGAAACATTGCATTTGTTAGTAGTTTACGTGTCACCAGTATCTAACCTTACCCCAGGCTTACGTGTGAAAAGAGTCCATTCAGGTCCAAATTCTCCGCAGTACATCTTTTTTAAATTTTTCTTCATTCTAGAACATGTGCTTGTGTGACAATCTGTGTAAAAGGCAGGGATAAATGTACATCCAGCCGGTTGTTTTCGCAGAATAAAACCCCGACCGGGTGATCAGCGAAAGCAGTGGCCTTGTCTCAGCCTGAAGGGGTTTATTTCTGCGATAATAACCGGCTGGGATGTACCTATCGTGCTTATTACACAGCGTACTTGACCCATAAGTAAATAATTAGATGCCAAAATATTGGATTTGAAGTTTGACATAATATTGAACGCAAAGCTTCCGGTGAAGACAGCAGTTTGTTAGCAAGCGGAAAATTCAAAAACTAAACGGCACAAACTGATTGCAGGTACCGCACGGCCCTGAGGCGGCGGTACGCGCCCCAAGGCCGTATTACCCAAGTTTGGATATTTCTACCTACTGTATTTGTTCAAATGATCTTGCTTTGCTGGGAGATTAAACAAAACCACGGCGCTGTTCAGAGAACCGTGTTGCTTCAAGCGCGCTGGGTCCTGTTTAGTTGAGAGCACAGTGGCCTTCTCCATTCAGTACTGCTTGCTTTTTTCCATGATTTCGGTGAGGACATTATAACATTCACCTGAGTTATAAAGGGAGGTGTTGTCACCATATATGTTTATTGGAGCAGTTTCTGGAATGCAAATGACCCATGAACCATCGTTGTTTTAAGTCTCGAATCTAGGCACGATGCGTCAGATCCAGATCAATGGAATCATCAATGTGTTCTTCAGGAGTGAATCATATCTCGGCTCTACTGCAGGAATAACCAAACTGTCTACACTCTACACACTGATGTACAACAGTATTTCAATGTTACAAGGACCATTTTAACTTCTTGGCTGCTGTGGTGTTTTTTGGTTTCTTAGTATAAGAGATTGCTGACACTGAAAAAAAAAATCGTGAATTTGTAATGTGGTTGTCCCGTAATCATCATCATCTTCGATCAGCAGCAGTATTTTGTCCAAGGCTGTCAGCTAAAACCATACTGGTAACTATTCAATTTAAAATGAAGTGTTTTTCCTCTTTTATGCAGGTCTGAAGACCAACTGTATCACAGAAGAGGTGTCATGTTCTGGACCTGGAAGCTCTAAATTCAAACCCTTCAAATCTGACAGAGCAGGATCTGAGTGAGATTAAACTAGGAAACCCCAGGAATGAAGATCATCTTGACTCTGTTTGAAAATGTACAGGTAGACTGTGAAATCTGAAGTAAGTATTTTAAAAGTGTATCCCATTAATTCTCTACTCTGTGACCCACCCCAGTTTTCATAGATTTTGAAAATATTTTACACGTCTCATCAGGACTGCACAATTAATCAAAATAAACTTGCCAATTGTGATATGGTTTAGGCAGGTTATCAAATCAGAAAAGGCTCAATACATCTCTGTTCTTCAACCAGCACCTCCAAACATTTAGCATCAGCACACTGGAGAAGAAGCACTGTGTCTTTAAAAATTCACGTTTGTTCCATTCTTTTTAGTGAACTTTTGATTAGATTCAACTGTTGAAGGGCTATGAACATCAGAATAGAGTACAGATGACAAATCCGGTGTGTAATGTCTTGTGGAGATGTCTGAGTCGCAGCGCTTGTCTCTGGAGCTGCGGAGACAAGGCCCTTGATTTGGCTTTTTTAAAGGATAACAGTGGAGTTCAGTACACAGATGTTATGTGGAGGAAACAGCTGATCACTTTATCAATTGACAGCCTCTCCGTTAATCGTTTAACAATGTTTACACCACTAAACATTTCATTTTGGACTGAGGCTATATTTGGAAATAAAAACAAATTAAAAGAATTTGTTTATTTTTTGTTTATTTGTATCTCCAAACAAAATTTGACTGTTGGAAAACTGAAAGCATTCAGTAATTCAGAATCAGATTTAATATGAAATAATATTTTTAATTTTAAGATGTGTTTTTGGTAATCTTGAATTTATTTCGAATATTTTTCTTCTGGCTAAAGAAGTTCTGATATGGCTGTTTACAAAAAAGCGAAATATTTAAAAAAAAAAAATGGTCTGCGTGAACGAGGTTATTTGAGCTTATAACATGAATTTGGAAGTTTCACTTAATTTTACATTTAAGTAATTTCCCAATATTCTTTTGGCAGATGATGTTAACAGATTTCAACACCAGAAAGCCTGTTTTTGAACTAAAAACACAGAAAACTTAAAGCTCATCACCGTGTAATTTTCCACCCAAAATAAAAGTATGAGGACAAACATTTGAAAGTAAAGAAATTAAGACCAAAAATATTACAATAGTAATATCATTACTTCCTTCAAAACTTAAATTCATTCTCTACGCTGTTTTGTTCGGGATAGCATTGTAAGTGGTGGGGTTTAGGCTTGAAGTATTGTACTGTAAAATACAAAAATACTGTAATGAGCCAATTAAAAAAAGTTATTTCACAGATGTGATTGTCAGCAAATCTTCATATTGGTGGATAAAAGTAGTATTCTAAAGCTGCTATTTGTGGTAATTGTATGGTATATCTTAATTAGTTTGTGTTCTCCGTCTTCTACAGGTTAAACGGGCATCCGTTATTTACAGAATGAAGGTTGTTGCTTGCTACTGGCATCAGCGTTCTACAATTCAAACCTCAGAGAGCCTGAGATCTGAGCAGGAATCGAATAAGGGACTCCTGGAGGTGGACAGAAATCTCCAGTCTGCTGAGGAAATTCACAGACACTACAGATACTCAGGTCTGAATTTGGTTAATTCTAAACATGAATCAATGTAAAGCTCCAGCTGCTCTGTAAAAATGATGCTGTGTCACAAGGAATGGTTCAGTGATGTGAAATTTGGTGTGGTTGGTTGTGATACACTTATAAAATATTGACAAACAGATTGATGTTTTGAAGTGATGGGAAATGTAATATCCTAATGGTGTAATACATTTAGTTTTATTCATTCTTTCTTAGACTTCAGACTGCATGTATCAGTGAAGAAGGTTTATAAAAGCTCTGTCTTCAGCTCTGAGATCAAACCCTTCACAACTGATAGAGCTGGATCTCACAGGAAATGATCCTGGACCATCAGGGAGTGAAGCAGCTCAGTGATTTACTACAGGATGGACTCTGTTCATTAAAGACCATCAGGTAAAAATAAATTAAAATGATTTAAATAATAATCTGTATGAAAATAGATACTGGGGTCAAAAGCACCATTGTTGACTAGGAAGGACATGAAGTGGAATAAAAGGGGTCCTATTATACTCTTTTTACAAAGTCTTGATTTTATTTGGGGGTGTACTAGAACAGGCTCTCTCATGCTAGGTCAGGGATAGGCAACTCCGGTCCTGGAGGGCCCAATATCCTGCAGAGTTTAGCTTCAGCCCTCATAAAAAACTCACCTGCCTGTATCTATCTAGTAATCCCGAAAACACTGATTGCCTTGTTCAGGTGGTGTTTAATTAGGGTTGGAGCTAAACTCTGCCAGGACAGGGCCCTCCAGGACGAAGTTGCCTATCCCTGTCCTAGGTTGTTCAAAAAACACCATTATTTTTCACATATTTCACATTATTACAACACCTCTCTCCCCAGTCTGGCTTGAACGTTTTTAATAGTTCCTGTATCAATGAAAGGAAGGCCCGCCTTCTGAAATACATAAATGTGCTGTGATTGGTTTAGCTGGGCCATTTGTGTGGTTGTGATTGACAGCACTCGGGAGCCTGGTCGGGAAATGTCATGCCCTTACCTGACTGCGAGCTACAGTTTTTAAATATTGCGTCAAAATCAAATCAATTTAAGTGCGGTTTAAACCCGGATGATTGTAATGCGGGCAGCTGTGGCTTAATGGTTAGAGATGTGGACTTGTATCCTGAAGGTCACTGGCAGGAGTTGTAGGTGGGAGGGAGTGAATGAACAGAGCTCTCTTCCACCCTCAATACCCACGTCTGAAGTGCCCTTGAGCAAGGCACTGAACCCCCAGCTGCTCCCCGGGTGCTGGATATATAGCTGCCCACTGCTCCGGGTGTGTGTTCACGGTGTGTCACTTCTCACTGCTGTGTGTGTGCACTTGGATGGGTTAAATACAGAGCACCAATTCCGAGTATGGGCTACCATACTTGACAAATGTCACGACTTTCACTTTCACTTTCTAAGTTTGTCTGCTTTGGCAAAGATTTTTTTTATGCTCAAACAGCAAAACATTACAGACTAACTAAAGCTGAAAAAGTCAAAAAGCATAATAGCACCCCTTTAAATAACAGTTCAGAGAAATTCAACAGACACGCAACAGAAATTTGTGGCAAAATGATCTGAAAATCCTTATGTGCTTCGTGTAGGTTTTGAAAAAGTCCTGCTGCAGAGGAAGCGTGTGAGTATCTCACTGGAGTTCTGGGTAAAAGTCCATTATTACTGAAAGAACTGGATCTGAGTGAAGATAAATTAGGAGATCTGGATGGAGAGAAAACTCTCTGCTCTTTTGATGGACTCTTCACAGCAAACTGGAGAAAATGTAATGTGAGTGAACTGATTTATTACACTGAAACCTCTTTGATTATTCATTATTAAAGACTGTCAGTCACATTTGTGATTCAGATATGAAGAGCTGGTGATCTGATGTGTGTTGAATATGTGCTGAATAATAATAATCAAGCATGGTGGTAGTTCAGACAGACCACGTCAGTCAAGCTCACACCAATCCAGCTCTTGACACTTATCACAGCGCTTCATTTAATTCTATTCTTTCAGCATCTCTTCTATCCGCATCGCTGCTCACAATCAAACTCCCTCCTTCAACCCCAACACTAACAGTATGCAATATAACTGTAATAAATACACTTGAGGAAAAGTGTCCTGACTGAAATGCTGTTTTTGTGTTCAGACTGAATAACTGTGAGCTGACAGAGAAAAGCTGTTCGTTCTAGCTACTGTTCTCTCCTCCAAAACCATCCTGAAAGAGATGAACCTGAACAAACAGTCGTCTGCTGGCCCTCAGGAGTCAAAGAGATCTGCTGAGGGACTGAAGAACCCTGTGTGTGTGAGCTGAAGATACTGAAGTGAGTACATTTCACCAGCAGCCGCACTCAGCACCACAGCTATACCTGGAATATTATTACTTTATCTGTACACCTCCAGTAGTAAAAATAATTGAACCATACCATAATACTAATAATAACATATTGTTTTTGTTGTAGACAGTGATTTTCATTCACTAAACCTTGTGTAGACAAACAAAAGTCATTATTATCTTCACAACAATATAAAAATAGATACAACGTGTTCACAATTATATATTTTTTAGGTTAGTAGGGTTAAAAAATTAACGAGGGCTTTGGGCAAAAATGGCATATCAAATTCACAGTAAGGGGGCAAAATATTTTATTTAGACCTGCTGATCTTATATCAGATTTTATTTTTATGTGTTTCCTAAAAAGCATGTAGCATTTTAACCCAATCACCCACATTTCTGTTGAGCATATGAATGTAGTGGAGAATCCAGAAGTGTTTAGATTAGGCAGCGCTGGAAATACCAGAGTTTTGTTCAGTGCACGATACACACTCACTGACTCATCAACCAAAGAAACAAAAACAAAAAGTGCTGATACAATGCAAACAAGATTCTTTTGCAGTCCAGACAGCTTCATTGGTTACAATGTTTTTGCAAGAGGACATAACTCACACTAGTCACTGATGACAATAAAGTGTTGTTTTTTTTGCAAGAGGACATAACTTTGTAATTGATTAATTGATCTTGATCTTCTATAATATGATTGTGCAGTGGATGATTAGATGAATTTGAACCCAATTCTTACTTTCAATTCACAATTTATTTTTTGTAGACTTTCAGACTGCAGTATCAGTGAAGAAGGTTATAAAGCTCTGTCTTCAGCTCTGAGATCAAAACCCTTCACACCTGATAGAGCTGGATCTCACAGGAAATGATCCTGGACCATCAGGAGTGAAGCAGCTCAGTGATTTTACTACAGGATCCAAACTGTCAACTCAAGACTCTGAGGTGAGACCTGATGAAATAATGCTAAATAAATGATACACATGTGAATTATTTATATAAATGTTCAAAGATGAAAGATGAGATGCTGCAGCTGCTGTTGTTTTGATGATAAATGTCAGCACAGTTTAGTTGTGTATAAAGTTACAGCTTAATCAGACATGTTTGGGTCACTAGAATGTGCTGGTGTTCAGTAGTTTGGTTCCTCAATAATTAACATTTATGAGTGTGTTATTGTGGACATTACTCGTGAAAAATATTCAGTGTGATTTATTATCCTGATTGTTTAAATGTTACTGAATGCACTGTACATTAATTTCCATCAAGCTCAGATTCATAACACTGTAGATCTACTACAGCAGATCTATCACAGACCACAAACATGTGATGTGTGTCAGGAGAGGATCAGTGATAACACACACACACACACACACACACACACACCTGTCTGAACCTGCAGTTCCTCTCATAATGAGCAGAATTACTGTTGCATCAACACAGACATCAGTTAAATAAAACTATCCAGAGATGGTCCTGAACCCAGATCATGTTCTCTGTTAGTGGATCAGCAATCCAGTGTTTGGTGAATTCTGCTACATAATAATAGGAAGAGCCGGTGTTCTTTCGATGTAGCATACTTTGTCAGAATAGCATACAGGAAGTTGAGTTTTATGGGGGTATGCTGTTTTGATAGCCCCTGATTTAATAAAAATACAGTTTATTAAATTAAACTCCACCAATTTCACTGCTGTGGCTGCGCATTAACCAAAGGTATCCCATTCTGATGGGTATGGTGTTCCGTCAGAACACGGCATCAATAAGATCAACTAAATATATCACTATGAATGCTTAGCTGTCTCAAGCTAGTTATCTCTTTGTTAACTTTCCTCATCTCCTGCTTAAAAGCCAGAAAGGTCTTCAGGATTTTTTGATTCATGATCTAGTGAGCTTTTGCCCCTGAGTTTCTTTTAAATAATTTACTTTTGACTTTTGTCTTTATTTGAAATATTGTATATTTAAATGTTCAACTGTTTTAAACTTGAACTAGAGCTTTTCATTACAAACAATGTTTGATAATATTTAAATGTTTGTGATGTAATGCACACTGAATTGATTCCAGCTTCATCTTCTCTTCTGCAGGTTTTTGGGTCCTGCTTCAGATGAAGGCTGTCAGTATGTGACTGGAATTGTGGGTAAAAACCCGTTACTCCTGAGAGTGCTGAATCTGAGTGAATATAAACTAGGAGAGACACAGGAGTTAATCAGATCTCTGCTCTACTGCAGGATAAACACTGTACACTCAACACACTGATGTGAGTATCTTACATCATTTCACATGTTACATGACTAGTAATGTTACAGTCGTCTATTTTAATTCTCATTTGAGTCGGACACCCACGAAACCAGGACATTTTTTAATATAACTCTGATTATATTTGTCTGAAAGAAGAAATTCATATACATCTAGGATGGCTTGAGGGTGAGTAAAATCATGGGGTGATTTTCATTTTTGGGTGAACTGAAGCACGCAGGGGTTGGAGAAAATAATGTGAACACATTAGAAATAGCCATCGTTTGTCTTTAATACAGCTTCTAACCTTCTTAGAATAGATTCAGACAACTTTTGAATAGACTTCAGTTAAATTTAGTCTCTAACTTCTGCTGTGACTGCTGAATGTGATCATGTTTACTGACTACAAACTGAGGATTGAAAGACAATTTAAAAACATTGACCACCAACCAGTAACACCTCCCTCACAGATGAACTGAAGCCCTTTAATGCTTGCTTTGATCGTATAAAACACAGAAGCACATCAAAGCTGAGCCCCACACGAACGACCTGCCTCTCTCTTTTTTAACCAGTGAGGTGTGCTTCTACCTGAGCAGGTGAATGCAAAGAAAGTGTCTGACCCTGATGGTCTTCCTGACCGAGTGCTCAGGGGTCTGCACAGAACAGCTGGCTGATGTCTTCACACACATTTTCAAGCTCTACTTGGTCCCCACCTGCTTCAATTTATATTTATTTATATTTAAATTCATAAATAAAGTTTCATTTGCACTTCTGGTTAGATGCTGGTCAGATCTCATTAGCCCCGTTTTCACTGTTGGGCTAAAGTGTGCATGCTACTGCAAGCCAGGGCAGTCTGGTTTTCACTGTAGGGCTTCCTCGGGGTCAACGGTCAGGGTGTTTTTGCCCGATGAAAACCCTTGGGCCAAAGCGTGGCCAACTGTGGCTAGAGGAGTTTTAGGTTAGAGGAGGTTATGAATGAAGGTTGGGTTTCTCTGCGTCTGGAGAGCATCAGTGCCGAGGATCATATCATAAAGTTAAAGACATGAATAATAATAGCTCAGAACTCACTTTCAGACAGCAGCTTTCAGAGTGTTTGAAATAACTTCTGTTTGAGATCTGATGTGGATTGTGATCACCATACAAGGCTGAAATATTTATAAGCAATAAAGACTATGCACACTAGCCATTAACATTACCATAGTAAACATGGTAAGACCGCTTGAAGAAATCAGACGTCAGCTTCTCGTTCAGGTGATCACAGTAGTATATTATTTAGTAACATGTTTTATCTGTCCTAAGTCTTGTCTTGTCTATGCTCTGCGTATGTCAAAAAAAGAAGCCTAATAATGGTGTTTGTTTGGGAGCTCCCTCTGCTACTCAGGTTGTATTTTTGATGTAAAAATATAGAAATGATGATTGCTTCTAAATGTGATATATACTGTGACTTCAAAAAACAGAAACAGACTCGACTGAATAAGTAGGGAATGTTCTCTTTCTTCTGTGAAATAATGGTTTTATACCTTTCTTTATTTCTGTGTGACTAATTTTCAGTCCTGTGTAATAATTTTTAGCTCTTTTCTTTTAAAGAGGGGAATTGAATCTAAAGATTCGAATTGATTTAATTGAGCTGATTCCAAATTTATTTAGTTTAAACTTCATCAACGGTTCGTCCAGCAAACGGTAAATTCAGTATATCTTAAACAGAGAGGTGGAAAGTAACGAATTTCATTTACTCGCGTTACTGTAATTGAGTAGCTTTTTTGTGTACTTCTACTTTTTAAAGTAATTTTTAAAATCTGTAATTTTACTTTTACTTAAGTATATTTTGTTTGAAGTATTGTACTTCGCTACATTTTAAAACACATTAATTACTGAATAAAAAAAAATCGCTCCCTGGAAACTACGTCAGTAAATAATGGGCAGGAGAGCAAACTGGCGCTAAAATTACAAGAAAGATGCAGACGGACAAAACAGGCGTTAGTGGTGCAGACACCGCTGAAAACGAAACCCCGTCATATTCTGAAGTTGAACTCGAAGGAAATGAAGTGAACCCCTGGCCATATTTATGCTTTATTGTGCAGTGTAAGCTGTGCTTGCCTAGGGAGACCAAACTAGCAGCTTATAAAATCTCGACAAGACATTGCAAGCATGTAGAGGTAAGCTAAATAACTGTTGCATTGGTGGTTAAAATGAAGCTTTGACATTTTAGCAAGAGGTTTTGCACAAACTAGCCAAAAAGACAGTTGTGCGAAGTGTGCGATAATATCATAATTGTTGTTTTAACGATGTGCGCGCGCATTTATAGTGCGTTCTTGTAAAATGCATTTAGAATGATCACAAAATTGAATATATACGGGCAGAAAACTTACGTATTTATTTCATTTCATATAGTAAATCAAAATCACACAAAGAATGCCGTCTTTTCCTCCCAAAAACCATGATTACATATATACATATATATATATATATATATACAGGTCAGTAAACAAGTTAATTAAGAGACTTGCATTTTAGACACCATATTGCCTGTTTTTGCTCTATTTCTAGAACAAAAAAATAATTCCAAACACATCCACCAAAGCACAGTTCTGCGTCTCTGAGGAATGACAGTGTTTCGTTCCTGAATGAATCAACCGTTTAAATGATTCGGTTCAGTCACAATGACTCACTTATTAACAGTGACTTGCTGACACATACTGGCCATTTTAATTTCACATTTAAAGTATCTTTTGATTTTTTTTTTTTTTTTTAATAATTAATTTCTTATAATTTCAAATGAGTATTCAACATTTTATGTCTTGTATATCAAAACATTATTCATGCATTTGTAACTGCAGGTTAAATGCATTCTTGTCCTGCATTAAACAGTGTGTAAATACATCTAAATGCCACTTCCGATGATGCTTCTGCATTTCCTCTGCATTGAAAAGATGAGTTTGTTGATACTGATTTTGCCTGGTAACAGCCCAAATATCTATCGACAGGGTCCCTACACCTGATAAATTCATTCATTATGATCAATGTATCTCTTATTATTGTAAAACATTGATGTTTTTGGATTTAAATCTTTAACAAAGCATGCAAACAAACGTCTGCTTTTATCATGTTTGTTTTGTGATCGCGCTGGTTCCAGTGACTTATCTATTATTAGTTTTCTGATAACTTCTTTGTTGGTGAAATGATGGAGTTGCGTGACGTTGTTCCAGAGAGGCGTGTAAAGGGCAGACGGCTTACTCTGAACAATGGCAAAGTTGAATTTTATCTATTCTAGTCACTGGTATGTAACCTTTTTTTTTTTTGTAACTGTTCATAACTGCTCTCAATTTAATGTAAAATCTCTAATTAAAGGGCACCTGTTATGCAAAATCCACTTTTACATGCTGTTTGGACATACATATGTGTTGGCAGAGTGTGAGCACAACCACCGTACATTGATAAAAATCCATCCACTCCTTGTTTTTTAATCTCCATTAAATCAAATCAGTCTCATTAACAGAGGTGGGTAGTAACGAGTTACATTTACTTGAGTACATTTTTTTGGGTAACTAATACTTTTGGAGTATATTTAAAGATGTGTACTTTTACTCTTACTTAAGTAAATTTTTGGTAAAAAAACTGTCCTTTCACTTCGTTACTGTGTAACGCTCCTCTCGTTACTTTATCTTAATGCAATATAAGTTATAAATGCTTCAGTTTATTCCAAACGCCATCTACTTTTCTCTGGGCAGTGAGCGATGTCCATTCGTGAATGATTCATTCTTTTGAGTCAATTCTGTTCAAAGGCTTGACCAAACCAGTGAATTGATTCGTGAATCAGTTTGAATGATTCGTTCAGTTCCTGCCGCGCGCGCTGAGCGTCTGAAGCGGTTCACTCAGAGTTGTAACAGAAAGTTTAAGAACATCAAGAGCGTTGAAGACGTGGCTTTGGATCTGCACTGAATTGAAAGCAAATCTGCAAAGGCTATTGTTTGCTAGCGATGAAGATCTTTATTAGATGAACACCACGTGTGCTGTCTATGGTTCAACAGGTATAACTTAGGCTACATTCGATTACAGTACACAATGCCACCAGTTGCGTATGGGACACCCCCGCAGCCCCCGCGGTGCGTGGGGGCCCCGGCCTTTTGTGGGGCCCCGTTGCAGGACACTCTAAAAGGCAGCGCTTCAAGGCACTGCAAAAGACGTGAGACATGAGTGCAAAGGTAGTGAGGCAGCGCTTCAAGGCACTGCAAAAGATGCATGTGCAGAGCTACATATGATTTAAGCAGGGATTAAAAATGAGAGAGAGAGAGAAAAAATCGGTTCACTCCGAGCAGAATCAGTATTTTACCGGTTTCTGTTCATGCATTTCTCTGTATTATAACCGTTCTGAAACCAGTTTGAGTAGAAAAAAAATGGTTATCTTCATTTCGTTATAGCGTCAAAAAACACGAAGAGAGTCTTTGCCTAAATTGCGCTTAGTCATAGCCAGCATAATCTTTTCTAGATTTTGGCCAGATGTTTTAAACGAAAAAAAACAACCGGTCAAAGCTTTAAAGACATTAAAGCATTTTTATAAGATATTTAAAATGTTTGCTGCATGGAAAAAAAAAAACGCGACTTGTATAAAATGTGTTTTGAGAGAAAAAAAAATATATTGCATTTTATTATGACATTCAGAAATAATGTAATTTTAAATACCGGAAAATCTAAATGTTTACCAACATTATAAACACAGGCTATTTTATTCCCTTCTCTCCACAACAAATCCTCTGTATTTAAGCTATATAAACGTCAAGCCCAAAAACAAATTTATTTAAAGGAAAACTGAAGCCTACCTTTCGTTCGGCACAAATCCAAATGTTTCTATATTCGCAACATATTTGGATGCTGAAATAATATTTATTACATATAGGTTTTACACTTAGCTCGCATTAAATCATCATCCTTCACAAAGGAAAGGTGGTGGTGTTTTTATGTTGAAGCAAAGGGCGGACTATTTCAATTGAGCATTGTAACTTTTATATGTTTCTTTGTATGTGTTTTGTTTTTGATAATAAACAGACTGCGATGTCAAGGGAGCAAAAATGTTGTGTGCGCACATGAGGCGCCAGTGCCATCACTGCATTGTTTTCCCAACCGTTAATTGTAATTTAGTCAGATACCAACGCTGGTTGGTCATACAAGCAATACATCATTCATCACTGTAAAGCCTTGGCAAAATAATAATAATGATGATAATAATAATAAAGAAAGAAAGAATGAAAAGAAAACTGTAAACTTTTGCAAAATAGAGAACGGCTTTCCGCCTCATAGTGATCGTTAGATCGCGTCAACAATGAATAGAAACTCAGCACAATTTTTTTCCCTTTCGTTTCGTAAATTTGATAATGATTTAAGTGAAATATATTTATATGTTTTTGTGCCCTGGTCCGCCGCTGCTCTTCTCTGTAATGGCAAACGCTTTTGTGATTCACTGATGACTTGTCACCAGATATTTTGTCATGCAATTAATCGTTCGTTCTCGAAATTGAAAGTGATCAAGACATTTCTCCGGTGCACAATGTTACAAGAAAGAAGACCCCCCAGTTTAGCTCTAAGTGTTAGGATTCCCCACGCTCACAACATTGACAATAAGCTGCCGTCAAGACTTTGCGCACCAAAATGCTCGGAGAGCAGAAGGATAGAGATTTTGCTTGTTTGTGGTTGTCAGTTACTAAAAAGAATAAACAAGTTAATTGCAAAAGTTGGTAAATGTATAGTTAATTTTCTCAAAATGCAGCACATATTCCTTTAATTTATTTTACTCCTATGGTTTTTTTTTTACTACTGTTCATATACTGAAAGACTTTTGCTTGTATAGGTTTTTTTTTTTTTTTTTTTTTTAAACAGTTAGCGAGTCTTATGTAGGACAGTGTTTGAACTGATACATGTTGGCCATTAGCAACGCAATGATAATTTACCACATTCATGACTGATCAATCAGTTATGTAAATGGAGAGACGGACTCATAGTGTACTTGAAGCAGGTGTGCACAATAACTTTTCGTACATGACATCACTGCTGGTGGGAGGGGCCCATCTCGTTCTTTGTGGGGGGGCCTTTAAGATGTGCGGTACGCCACTGGATACCACTATGACATTAGTTTGTTGTACGTGTAACTTATAACAGAGGGGAGCCAAGTTGAATGCAGCTTCCAAAAGACATAAAAATAGCAGATTAATATTTTCTATATTTGATACAATCACACCGACATGAGAAGGTTCAGCGAGTCTATCATCAGCTGCTAAATTCAGATCTGCGTTCGCTGAGCCAGAGACAGACGCGTTTTTACAGCACTGCGCATTATAACCAATCACACAAGATTCTGGTGAGCTTATGAATGCAATGACCAATCAAAGGTGTTCAGTTGAGTCATCGGTAAAATACAGGCGCTTCCTTTACACGCTCGCGGACTGAATAACTCTTTCTGGAGAATTCTCTCGTCAGAAACAAGCAAAGTGTGTAAATAAGATATTGATTTCACAGTGTTAACAGCTTCAGTGATTTTAAAGGGAGTTTTTGAGAGTGATTGAACTCTAGACTGTCAGTGAAAATGTTCTTTGATAATGAAAATGTTCTTTGCTCTCTTTCTGTACAATGAAAGATTAGTAGCCGTTTTTTATATCACATTAACTTTCATTGTTAAATTCACATTTAATATAAAGTCAGTCGTATTAAAAATATGTTATGACATGACACCCATATCTGTTACTTAAGTAAACAGACAGGTTTTTATGCATAATTAATAGATTACGTTATTAGGCTACTTTGACCATCGCATATTATCTAACATAATCTATGAAGGTGAGAATCGAGATATTTCATGATATAGTTCATGCGTCTGGGAATGTTTCTAATAAAAATGAAAAAAATAAAAAATAAATAATGCTTGCCAAAATGCTGTTGTGGCTGCTGTGTCACATGACAAAATTAGGAATTATGTGACAGAAATAAAAAGTTGAAAGATTTTCAAACTTTGTTGCATTTCTATCAAGAATCAGGACAAATTGTACATAAATCATGAGAAGTGTCAATTATTTGATTAAATGAACAACTTATTTGTTTTTCTGTTTTAAAGACCAAATTGTGGAAAATTATTAAATGTATTCAGACACTCTTCCTCTGTTTTTTTCTTTTATCAAGACATTGTGACTTTATTAAATAGTTTTCTTCTATCTTCTTTCTCTCAATGTAGATTAAGCTTCTGTGGTTTGACAGATGAAGGTTGTTCTGCTGTGACTTCAGCTCTGAAATCAAACCCATCACACCTGAGAGAACTGGACCTGAGCAGGAATGAACTACTAGGAGACTCTGGAGTGAAAAACCTCAGTGATCTACTGATGAACACACAATTCAAGCTGGAGAAACTAGAGTAAGTATCATTCTATTGTATTTGTTGACTGTAAACTACAATTTTAAAACGTCTTGAAGTAAATTTTGATTTATAAACAGAATTTTCTTGAAAATCTATTTTTAATGTTATTGTAAAGTGGTTCTATAGTTGATCCTGTATCTTAATTACATTACAAATCACAACCTTTTTTTTTTTTTTGGTCTGACTAAAGATTCTTCAGACTTGAAATGTAACTAATATCCTCAAATCCTAGTTTTGTTTTTGTTTTAGTTTATGGCTGTATAATCATTAACTTATATTGTTTTCAGGTTTTGGCAACATTTTATTATTGCACTGTATGTTGTTAAGTCATGATGAATTACTCACACATGAACATAACGTGTCTGATTCATTGTGTTTTCTCTTTCTGTGTTCAGTCTGTGGGGATTGCAGTATTACAGAGAAACAGTGTCTCATCCTGACTTCAGCTCTGAAATCAAACCCATCACACCTGAGAGAACTGGACCTGAACTGTAATCAAATAAAAAACACAGGAGTGAATCACTTATGTGACGTACTGAAGGATTCACACTGTAAACTGAAGAGACTGAGGTCAGTAACATTCACAGACAAGAATAAAAAAAAGTGTTTTATTTAAATGAAAATGCATAAAGTGTTACTTCTCTCTTTCTCTCAATGTAGGTTAAGTGACTGTGATTTGACAGATGAAGGTTGTTCTGCTGTGACTTCAGCTCTGAAATCAAACCCATCACACCTGAGAGAATTGGACCTGAGCAGGAATGAACAACTAGGAGACTCTGGAGTGAAAAAACCTCAGTGATCTACTGATGAACACACAATTCAAGCTGGAGAAACTACATAGAGTATCATTATACTCTACAGCAGTTACACTGAGATTAAAGATTACTGTTTACTTTCATAAATTAAAGTTGACAGTTATTATTTTTTATGGAATATTGCAGTGCTGAAATGATTTATCTGTGCACATGATGTATTTCTAATCCTGATCTTTCATCTGAATAACTTTCCTTCTCCTCACAACTGTCATGAATCCTGTCCGCGGTCTTCCGTCTGCTCTCCACCAGAGGTCCCCCTCCTATTATACTGACTCACACTACACAGACTGTTATGTGTCACCCTGGACTACATTTCCCATGATCCATTGCACTGATTAACCATAATTGAAGGAGATTCATCTGTGATTATGAACGTGATATTGCATAACTTGACAGTGAACTACGGTTCTGTGTATTAAATGCTGCTCCATCTGAAATCACATCAAATCACAATCATGAGTCTCCCCTACCTTGCCTCACAGTGCTTTGATCCAAATGCCTGCTTTCTTCTTTTACATCACCTGCACACACACACACAAGTCCGGTGAGAGAAAAAGTCAATAGTTGACAAAAAGGGTTTCCAGGTTTTCAAAACAAAATCTGCCTACTCAAAACTAGCCCAAACTAACCATGTTTCGAGGGGGTCCCTTGTTAAAAATCATGTGCCGGGGCTAAAATACACGTTACTGTGGTCACTTCAACCCACGGCAACAGTGACAAAGTTGCCCAATTCTATGAGAAAACTGCAGACTTGGCAACACTGTGATGATAGTAATGTCTGCAGCGGACACGAGCGCTGTCTCCTGCTGCACTAATAGTAGTAAGACCTTCCTCTGTGTATACATTTCCTCACAAGTACAATTCTAGCTGTATTATTTGTGTCTCCTTCAAAAATGGCTCTTGAGAAATTTTGTTTATTGTTCCCCCCATCTGTTAGACGAAATTTACGCCCCTGAATGTGATTTATCATGAAGCCCTATATTCAGGGCAGCACATCAGTTTTCAGCCTGGTTCTCTTCTGAAAACCTGGAGATTTGGTTTGGTCCTCACATGGCACCAATCAAACATAACAATAAAACCTAAATTATTAATAGTGATGATGATGCTATTGCATTTTTAGTTTTTATTTTTAATAAAATAATAAACTAAATAATAAAGTGTGATAATACTGTTTTATTTTAAAGGGGTGTTTGTTTTCTAGGCTTGATTGTGTTTTTGGGGTGCAGTCTAACATGTGTTCATGCTTTGTTTATTTTTAGCAGTCTAATGTGTTCTCACATAATTTACCTTTATTCCACACCGCTCTGTCCCTTCTCTCACAAATGCCTTGATTATTTCCTTATTTTATGAAGCCTCCCCCTCAGAAATAGGGCTGTGCGATTAATCGAATCGAAATCGCGATTTGAGACGTTGCGATTTGCAAAAGCCTGCGATGTGGATGCAATATTACTCTGTTCCTGAACATATGCATGACTGCCAGACTTGAGTGACAGTCTTACTAACCAATAGAGTGACCGCACCTCCGTTCTCCCCAATCAGCTCTGCTCTAGACAACTGCGTAAACGCCTACCATTAAAAAAAAAAAAGAACACGAAAGTGGGAGAGAGACAGAGTGGCATTATGGCGTCTACAGGGTCAGTTCGATAGTTAGGCAAATAAAAACTAAAGAAAAACGTTATGTAACTTAAGCTTCGAAACGACAGACAACGAACAAAAAAGGTTTGCAAGAGCTGCATCACAATGTATATCAAATGCATCCCTTATTGCATGTTCGCTATTCCCACTTCAGAAGACCGGACACACAGCCTGTGTCTCTGAATGCTTCTCATACTCGCTCCTCTCTGCCCCACGCGGTGCGAATCCCGCGTCACGGACGAGCCGGTCACACTTGCCGCACTCACGCAGCCTGTTTCGTAACCGCTCGGTTAATATTCGCCCGCGGCTCTGCACAGCAAATCTCCACGGGCGCATCTGGCAGTATGGATGAGGCTTGACGCACGCACGCAACCTGCGTTGACTCGCGCCTGGCCCCGCGTTTAAAACAAATTTAAATTCAGTCTAACGGCTTGCTAATTTCACTTGGATGAAATGAGAAATTTTATTTATTTATTTCTTATTAGCCTTTTTCACAAAAATCTGAAATGTTGTATGGGAATGGTGTAGTTGGTTGGTTTATTTGTTTGCGTTTTTTGTTTGAGTATGGCCTTTCCTCAAATAATGCCTTTTTCACTTTTTTTTGTTTGTCTGTTTTCCAATTTGTTGTTAGATAATCTACAAAGAATAACATTTTACTTGTTAGTAACTTACATGGCCACTCAGACTGCTGACTCTTGAGATAATATGCTCAACATAGCACCGGATGGTTTCTATTCTAAATCTCCGAGATCCCTTTTTATATAGTCTTTGATCTCCGGTACATTTGAGAGTATTGTCATTTCCCTTGAATCACCACATGATAAATTACTTAAAAATGACAACATTTATGTCCATTTATGTTTATGTTCAATTGCACATTTTTTCCAAGAATACATTAAACAATTCTGAGTCTGGTTGAAGCATATTAAACTCAACACAACAACGGAATCTGATAAAATAGGAATAAAGTCATGAATCCGAGTCATCTCTTGTTTAATATTTATTTCCCAGGGCACATTATAACAACCATTTAAAACCATTCACGTTAATAATGCATTGGAGAAGC
>NW_024872757.1:407020-407171 GCF_018340385.1 Cyprinus carpio
TTTTGCATTTGTGAAATGTATTTTATGAATATATATTTTTATTTTGCGCATGTGAATTGCTTTTGTGAATATATATTTTTTTTTCATGCACGTTAATTTTTTTTGTGTGTACGTGAATTAGGTTTCATGCATGTGAAATTGTTTACGCATA
>NW_024872757.1:407200-407294 GCF_018340385.1 Cyprinus carpio
TATAATAAGTGTGATAATGCACATGCAGTCGGATGTTATCACAGAATAAGCCTCTTCAGGAGGACACAAGTCCTGATCACCCTGTCGGGTTTTT
>NW_024872757.1:407407-407504 GCF_018340385.1 Cyprinus carpio
GTGGACGACTGTGAGCTGAAGCTGAATCTGCTCAGATTTTACCAGCGTTTTCCTACAATCTGAACAAATCTATTTCAAACTGTAATGATTCACTATT
>NW_024872757.1:407682-408483 GCF_018340385.1 Cyprinus carpio
TGCTGGGTGTCACCTCTTCAGACATTTATTTTGGGAAAATATGTAACAACAAAATCACTTTATAGTTCTCCCAGTAATGTCTAGGTTGTTTTTTTGGGGGGACCAATTCATTTCAAGTGGGTCTCCAAGAGTGACTTTTTTCACACTAACACACAACCCGATCTCAATACAATTTAATTTCTATGTGTTAGAGATCCCAAGTGTTGACACCGTACAAAGTATCATTACATTAGATAACGGGTTAATTTTCTTTTTTTTGATTCAGTAAACATTAATTTGGGGTCTCAAAAGACTTGAACAGCTATAAGAGTAAACAAAGCTGATTTTCATCATTGATTCTTTATGTGAAGGTTAATGAACCTCAATCTCTCCAGTTACAGCGTGAAATCCTTCAGTACGTCACATAAGTGCTTCCACCTGTGTTTTTTATTGATTCCTGCTCAGGTTTCAGTCTCTAAGGTGTGATGGGTTTGATTTCAGAGCTGAAGTCAGGATGAGACATGTTTCTATGTAAAATGCAATAAATCAGGACTGAAGACAGAAGAGAAACCACAATGAATCAGACACATTGTGTTTCAGTGTGAGTTAGTAATTCATCATGTGTAACACCATACAGTGTAAAAAGAAATGTTGCCAAAAACTTAGTATATGACCAAAACAACACAGAGAAGTAAAGATTACACCGAGATTAAGTATGGATAAACTACAGAAATATTTAAAATATCCCACCTTGTGATCAAATGTGAAAATGGTTTAAATGTGAGAATATCAAGAAAATTCTGTTTCTGAATTGCAATTTAC
>NW_024872757.1:408521-412103 GCF_018340385.1 Cyprinus carpio
TCTTTTTTTTATTTAATTTTTTTTTATTATTGTACAATTATGTTCAGTTAATTATAAGGATGGCGAAAAAAAAAGTATGTCAATTTAATTTGGTCCATTAATGAATTAGTTGCGTGATTTGTTATTGTTTGATACAGTCGGCTGATGATTGACCGATTTTCCTGGCTCCTATCATCGGGAAGAAGAGATGATGTTGTGATGGGGGGGGGGTGGGTAGAGGGGGGGGGTAAGAACGTGATTTCAGTGGTATGAAAGATCAGGAGACACACATTAGAAATACATTATGTGGCAGCAATAAATCATATTCAATGGCACTGGGGCATATTCCAAAAAAATAATCAACTGGTCAATTTAACTTTCAGTGTTGACTTTTAAATATGGATTTTAAGTAGTTCTATAGTTGATTCCTATGATCTTAATTTAGGCTTTGCTTAATCGTTTTTCTTCTCATGATTTTTGTTGTTTATGGGAGGCAGTTGTGGGCCTAATGGTGAGAGAGTAGCGAGCTAGGCTTGTAACCTGAAGATTTGGTGGGTTCGGAGTCTTCAGGTCCATGCAGGGGATTTGTAGGTAGGAGAGAGTGAATATGTGTGTGGTGTGTGTTTGTGGTGTGTGTGACCTACGTGTGTTCTATACGTTGTGTGTGTGTGAGCAGGTGATAGTGATGTAAAAGTCTATGTGATGCAGATGTATCAAAGCAATGTGAGGCAAGGCATTGGTGGATCAAAATATTAATAAGCGTGATGCACAGTTAGTGGGGGATGGCAGTTAGTTATTTTAATAGCATATTATTTAAAAGTTGTTACATATTCATGTATGTATTTGTGATTAAGTTTGTTAAGTTTTGATCTGTTTGTCACTCCTATTTAGAGGCTGATACGTTCTGTCTTTGTTTGTGGACTGATTACCGTCAGGCTGTGGATCCTGTATGTTTGGCATAAGAAGTCCAAGCAGCGACAAATCTGTGAGGCGGCGAGGTGTTGACAGCGGCTCCTGTGTGCCTGATTGTTGTGTCTTACCCCCCTTGATTCTCCCATCGTTATATCTATCATTTTGTTTAATAAATTCCCTATTGTATGAGCTGTGTTGTCTATGTCCTCTCATTATTGTTGTTATGGCTGCGTTAAGTAACAAAAGTATAAAGCATTGTTATTTACAATACACAGCAGGGTTTTTAATAATATTTTTAAAGGGGTGTAAGAAAACCTCAGATGTGAGGGGAGGGTCCCTGATTGTGATTTGATGTGATTTCAGATACAGAGCAGCATTTAATACATAGAGCTGCAGTATAGTTAGTAATTGCAAACGATTGGGGAAATGTAGTCGGGTGACACACAACAGTCTGTGGCCAGTATGAGTCAGTATATAATAGGAGGGGGACCTCTCTGGTGAGAGGGCGGACTGTAAAGACTGAGAGGAGCAGGGATTCATGACAAGTTGTGAGGAGAAGTATACAGTTATTTATTATGAAAGGATCAGGATGGAGAAATACATTATGTGCTCTGATAAATCTATTTCAGCAGCTGCTAATATTCCATAAAAAAATAATACTTTTTTTAACGTATGAAACTTTTAACAACTTGAATTTATGAGAGTAAACAGTTATCATTAATCTCAGTGTTAACTGCGTGTAGAGTATAGATGGATACTGAACTCGAATTTCTCCAACTTGAAGTTCGTGTTGCATCATGTAGTATTACTGATGTTTTTCAGTCTCGCATAGTCTCCTAGTAGGTTTATTCCGCTGCATCAGGTTCAGTTCTCTCAGGTGTGATGGGATTTGGATTCGGAGAGGCTGAAGTCAGGATGAGACACTGTATTCTCTGTAATGACCTGCAATCACACAGACTGAAGACAGAAAGAGAGAAAGGCACAATGATGAGCAGACCGTATGTATCATCAGGGTGAGTAATTATCATGTGTTAGACATCCATACAGTGGGCCATAAAAAAAAAAAAAATGACAAATAAAACAAATGCCAAAACGCTTTGCGCGATTAGCATTACATTTAGGCATTCAGCAGACACTTTTAATCCAAAGCGACTTACTAAATGAGGACAATAAAAGCAATCAAAATCACGCAAAAAAACAAAAAAAAAGACAAAAAAAAAACCAAAAAAAAAAAAAAAAAAAAAAAGAAAGAGAAATGAAAATAATTCAAATTAATTCAAATTTATTTTGAAATAAAATAGTATTATCACACTTATTATTTAGTTTTATTTTATAAAAAACAAAATACAAATAAACGACAAGTGACACTATTCTCATCATATTATTAATTTATTCTTTGTTATATTTGATGGGTGCCATGTGCCGGACCAACACCAAATCTCCAGGTTTTCAGAAGAGAACCCGGCTGAAAACTTATTTGCTCCTCTGAATATAGGGCTTCAGATAATCACATTCGGGGCGTAAATTTCATCTAACAGTTGGGGGGAGCAAATAAACTTCTAAATTTCTTAAGAGCTATTTTATTGAGATACAAATAATACAGCTAGAATTGTAATTCTGTGGAGGAACTGTATACACAGAGGGGAAGGTCTTACTTTACTATTAGTTCAGCAGGAGACAGTGCTTAGTCCACTGCAGACATTACTTACATCACCGTGGTTGCCAAGTCTGTAGTTTTTTCGTGGAATTGGGCAACTTTATCACCTGCTGGCCGTAAGGCTGAAGTGATGACCCCAATGCTGATATCATTTTAGCCCCCTGGAATGTGATTTTAACAAAGGACCCCCTCAAAATATGAAGGCGGCTTTGGGCTGGTTTTGAGTAGCAATAAGAAGCTGGATTTTGTTTTGAAAAATCAAGAACCCTTTCTTTCTGCCAATCAGGTAGCATTATTTCCATCTGATGCTTAAGTGGAATAAAATAGCCTTGACAGGCGAGGTTACACAACTATTGGATTTGTTCTCTCTCACCAGACTTGGTGTGTGTGTGTGTGTGTGTGCAGAGAGAGAGAGTGTGGTGGTGTGCTTGTGTTGAGAGGTGTGTGCTAAATTGGTTTTGGTGTGTGTGGGTGTGCAGGTGATGAGATGTAAAGCAGGAAAAGCAGGCATTGGATCTCAACAGCACTGTGAGGCAAGGGAGGGGAGACTCCAAATATTCTAAACTTAAAAACATTTTTGCCCCATTGTGTCTTTATTTTAATACTTAAATATTATTTTAAACTATTGTTAATTAACACATACCCAGGCACAGTTTTAATAATATTTGTAAGGGGGGTAGGGTAACCCTCAGATGGGGGGGGGCTCTGAATTGTGATTTGATGTGATTTCAGATGGAGCAGCATTTACTATACAGAAGCCACAGTTCACTGTAAAGTTCTGCATATCAAGTTCATAACACAAGAGGAATCGCCTTCAATTATGGGTAATCAGTGCAATGGATCATGGGAGATGAGTCCGGGGTGACACATAAAAGTCTGTGTATGTGAGTCAGGTATAATAGGACGGGGGCCCTCTGGTGGAGGAGCGAGCAGCGAAGACCACGGACAGGATTCAGGACAGTTGTGAGGAGAAGAAAAAAAGTTATTTGAGATGAAAAGATCAGGATAGAAATAATTATTTGCTCTGATAAAAT
>NW_024872757.1:412354-412448 GCF_018340385.1 Cyprinus carpio
GTAATTCATCATGTGTTAACACCATACAGTGCAATAATAAAATGTTGCCAAAACCTGAAAACAATATAAGTTAATGATTATACAGCCATAAACT
>NW_024872757.1:412634-412926 GCF_018340385.1 Cyprinus carpio
GGTTCAAAATTTACTTCAAGACATTTTAAAATTGTAGTTTACAGTCAACAAATACAACAGTTTCTGATATTGTTTTTTCTTATTGTGTTGCATGTCTGAGTGAAAATGCTTTTTATTTTAACTGCGAGTTGGGAATTTATTTTAGATGAAAAGCTGATAATTGTTTGCTATTGCTGTGATCTCATGTGACTGACGGGTTTTCCCGCCTTCACATCATCAGACGAGAGGAGAGATGTTTTTGTGAGAGAAAGGGATAGTTATTTTCATTAAAGATCACAAGGGTACATTCATT
>NW_024872757.1:413141-413282 GCF_018340385.1 Cyprinus carpio
GCAATATTCCATAAAAAATAATAACTTTTTTTAATTTATGAAACTTTTTTAACAACTTTAATTTATGAATGTAAACCGTAATCTTTATACTCTACAGCAGTTACAGTGAGATTAATGATACTAACTCTAGTTTCTCCAGCT
>NW_024872757.1:413484-413805 GCF_018340385.1 Cyprinus carpio
CAAACAGCGCAATAATTTAAAAAAATACAAATAAAAAAAAATTGCCAAAACCTTACATTTTCATTACATTTAGTCATTCAGCAGACACTTTTATCCAAAGTGACTTACAAATGAAGATAATGGAAGCAATCAAAATCAACGAATGTGCAATGATACACAAGTGCTATAACAAGTCTCAGTTACATGTAGCTTAACGCAGAACATGTAGCAATACAGATGGTAGACAACCAAAATGGGTACTACCGTCGCGCGTACCGCCGCCGCAGGGCCGCGGCGTTAACTGCAAATCAGTCGCGTGTTAAATTCATTCGCGAAACTACC
>NW_024872758.1:0-90 GCF_018340385.1 Cyprinus carpio
ACAGCAGCATCTCATCTTTCCTGTTCAATCATTTTCAACAACAAATTGTGTACCTTACTGAATTTGTGAAATAATATAATATAATATAAT
>NW_024872758.1:1089-1226 GCF_018340385.1 Cyprinus carpio
GGAAAAGATGGAGGAGTGAAAGTAAAGAGATGGAAAAGAGGGAGGAGTGAAGGTAAAGGGGAAGAAAAGAGGGAGGAGTGAAGGTTAAGGGATGGAAAAGATGGAAGAGTAAAACTAAAGAGATGCAAAAGAGGGAA
>NW_024872759.1:0-87 GCF_018340385.1 Cyprinus carpio
GAGTTTGTGTATCACTAGAGTCCCCAAAGTGACATTAGAATGGATTTTGTATATCACTAGAGTCCCCAAAGTGACATTAAATTGGAG
>NW_024872759.1:347-6880 GCF_018340385.1 Cyprinus carpio
ATTTGGAGTTTGTGTATCACTGGAGTCTACAAAGTCACATTAATTTGGAGTTTGTGTGTCACCACTGTATTCCAAACATTGAAGTCGCCAAGTAAATAACAGTGTCAAGGTCATAAAAGGTAGCAGTAGATCTTCAGAATACTCCATCTGCCATCAGGCGTGCAATCTGGGTTATATGAAGAGGCGTGAACACTTTTGTAAAGTGAATAAGAAACAAAAAATAACGACTTTATTCAACAATTCCTTTGTCAACAGTCTCCTCTGTGTCTCTCCATATCACTGCGTATGCTCGTATGCTCTTCTGTATCATCTAAGCCACGCCAAAGAGATGCGCTATTTCTACGATGTATTTAGCTTTGATTTGAAATAAAACGCTTTATCCTTAATGGTGTGGATGGCTTACAGAAAGAGCGCCACAATACAGTGATATGGAGAACACAGGAGACCGTTGACAAAGATTTTTTCTTCCGACACAAATAGTGTTCCCATGGGACAAGCGGAGCATTTACAGGTTGGAACATGGCGAGGGTAAGTGATTAATGACAAGGTATTTTCGTTTTGGGGTGGAGTATCCTTTGTAGGTGTTTGTGCTAGTGGATTGTAATATGGTGTTGGCCACTCTGAGGGGGACAATAGTCTGTACTCTGCTTTGTAGAATAAGGAGACACAGGTTCCCTTCAGGGTTTCAATAACATCTTATTACCTCTGCTGCCCTTCGTGCCATCAGCTCCTTGTATAATCATACAACAAATAAAACGAACTTGGTTATAGATCAACGTTGAACCCAATAAATGGAGCTTCGCCAGAAAACTCTCTTGAGTCCAGTTTCATCCACAGGCCTGGTGATCAAGCCATGTTTTTGTCAGAACGCTTAAGCATTTATCTCATAATCTTGATATTTGCTGTGCCGGTGTTTGCCTGTTCCATCATTTATGAGAAAAAAAACAAACAAATAGCTACTCGTTTGTTTAATAGAGGCGCAAACTATGAGCAATGGAATGGGATGAGCCTTGGTTGCAGTATAGATTGCATTTCAAACATTAAAAGTTACATGTATTTTTTTTAATTCAAGATATTTCAATATTTGTCATTATTAAAATAAAGTATATATAAAAAAGCATACTTTTTTTCTTACTTTTTACATACACACTGTGTGTGTGGTGTGTTGTGTGGTGTGGTGGGTGTGTGTGTGTGATGTGTGTTGTGTGTGTGTGTGGTTCTGTGAGCATGTTTTCTATGGCAAAAAAAGTAAAAGAAGAAGCTACCATATGCTCCTTGATTGTGTGTATTTTATTGTTTTAGACAGTTTTAATTATGGTTTATTATTGATTTCCTTTACATTTTCCTGTAATTCTTTGTATTATTAATTTGTTTTTATTTAGTTTTTTTAATGTTATAAGATATAATATATAATCTATATATATATACGATAATATTATATATATATATATTATTTATGGTTTCAGATGTTCTAAATCCTGTGACTGCAAATCTGTCTTGGAGATCGCTTTAATAAGGCAGATTGGATTGCTCTCAGATAACATTTTCACTAACCTTCCTTATGACTCTCACTGGAAATGCTGCATCTTTGGGATCGATGGCACTTTTTTTTTTTTTGTTGTATTTTTGTTAAACATCTCTATAATTTCTGACTCTCTCTGTCATTCTGTCACAGTCTAAAAGTTGCATTGGTATATCCTAATATGCAGTACCAATATGCAATATCTTGTCTGCTGCCGTTCCTCAGGCTGTTACATTGAAGTGAACCTGACTGACTGAACACACTGATCTTTACACTCCCTTGCTGTAATTGCTTGCTGTAATGGGGCCATCACAGATCAAACAGCAAGTGTATTTCTGCATGTCTGATTCACCCCAGCTGTCTACTTTGAAAGGCTGTGGAATTTCTACATTCAAATTTGGATTAAAATCTTGCATTTCACAAGTTAGTTATTGACAATTATACAACAGTCAGTTACACACTCCTCTTATGTGATCAGCCACACAGATCAGAGAGAAAAAAAAAAAAATACAACAAACAGAAAAGACACTGTCATCAGTTGAGGTGATGATAATGTGAAGATTCTGAACAGGAGAGTTTCAGTATTTGGTACTGTCAGCCTCTGAAAGATCTCTCACTGGAGAGTTCGATTATTTTTTTTTTTTTTGGCCCAGATCTAAGTAGTGAAATAGTAGCTGCTGCTTCGGTATCCTGACAAGCGCTCTCAGTTGGCTTTGCTTTGACTCACATATCAAAAGACACTTTGTATAGAATTGATTTGCGATAGCCAAAAAGAAATGCAAGGATAAAAAGAGTGAGAGGCTTAAACGCTCAGTGAACTAGAAATGTTCATCACCTGCGATTAAACTATTGGAGTTCATTGTTAGTTGTTCAAATCTAGAACACTTGACCTCAGATTATCTCCGCTATTTATGTGTCTTGCTCTGAAGGGTGCAACCAGGATTTTGACTATTGGGACACCCACTTTTGTGCATGTTTCCAAGAGCACTGGTATTTAGCCCTAAGTATATTGTAGAGATCATTTGTGCCAATGCCATCTATAGATTTACAAAACTTTTTGTGAAGCACAGATTAACAATCTCTAATCTCGGTCACAATTTGGCTGCTTAGTTCCTGTTAATCCTTACTGGTAAATGTCAGAACTGCACCATCTGGCTGTAAAAAGCATCTTTGACATGATTCAAAGGTACTAAGAAATCATGTAATGAAGTAATTTTTTGAAAGCAATAAATAAATCATAAATTACTAATTTTACAGTAGATGTTTTTTTTTCTCTCTGTTTTTTTTTTTTTTTCTCTCTCACTCTCCCGCTCTCCCTCTCTCTCATAGGTATTGCCAGACAAATTTATAACTACCTCTGGCCATTTTTATGTACTGTAGAATATAGATCAGGCTGTCTGTGGAGTGTATTGGTGCTGTCTGAGGATACATGAAAAGGGGAAAGAAACCAATTCCAAAAAATAAGCCTGAGATATATAATGGCATGCATTATGTCTTAAGCGGCTTTCTTTTTCTTACTTTACATGGATTTTATTTATATTTTTAGATAAGGGACACCTTTTTGATAATTTTTGCCACTAGCAGCTCTGACCTATGAAATCCCATTCTTCTTTTAAAAATGCTTGAAAGTAGGTGTGTAATTGATTAAAAACCATTCATTTCATAAAGAAGGCCTTTCCTTTATTTTTCTTCAAAATGTATATAGTTTGGGTTTCATAAAGAAGGCCTTTCTATTATTAGTAGAAGTAGTAATTGTAATAGTAGTAGTAATAGAAGTATTTGGAAGAAATTAAGCTTAATTCAGCAAATTTGTATTAAATTGGTCAAACGTGACAGTAAAAAAAATATAGTATTTCATGAGCTGCTCTTTAGAACTTTCTGTTCATCATATAATCCTGAAAAAAAGTTAAAGTTTTACAAAAATAATTACTAATAATAAGAAATGTTTCTTGAGCATCAAATCAGCATATTAGAATGATTTCTGAAGGATCATGTGACACTTAAGAATAAATTACATTTTAACATACAGTATAAAATAGAATATATATATATATATATATATATATATATATATATATATATATATATATATATATATTCACAATATTGCTGTTAGTACTTTATTTCTGATAAAATAAATGCAACCTTTGAAGAGCATAAGACTTCTTTCAAACATACTGTATTTTTTACTTATGACCTCAAATGGAATGTGTTGTTTGTCTCTGGCTAAACCCAAGTCTCTATCATCCAATATATTCACTTAGTCCTTAAAAGCACTACCAGAAATCATTGATGAATTGTGCAAATCAGAACCAGAATTTCTTCTAGGTGTGACTCATTCACACAGTGCTGGTTGAGTTGTATCATTGCCAGATCATAGGCTTGATTATAATATTGCTCTATGCTTTTAGTTATTTATAGCTGCACTGAAACATTTCTGCAAAATTAAAAGAGCAAGACCAAGACAAGTGATTAAAAGAGAGAAAGAAACAAAGATCCTTGGGAATATTTTGAAATAATCAAATAATTCATCTCTTATCAGAAGTTGTTTTGAAAATATATTTGGATAAAGTGACCTAGAGGAATGGAATCGATAATGGCATCATTTAAATTATGACTGTCTATTTTCCAGCGGAATGCAGAAGCGTTATTTTAAACCCATATAGATGTAGTTAAAGTAGGTATTATGGCGATTGCCTTCCTCTTATTGAAGGGGATCCAGATGGCATCAGAAAATCCTAAGAAAGCTTGTGCAGATGAACATCTGGTGGTCAGACATGGGTAGCAGAAACTGTGTGTTAATCGCTGTAATGGCAACCAGAACAGTCAAAAGACTTTACAAATGAGATAAAGGTGGTCAGAAATTGGTACAAAACTCACAAACTCTTAAGCTGTGACTTGAGAATGTCAAACTCTCATCATCGTTCTCATCTTTAAGGTAACACAAATAAAATATTATATTATTCACTGACTGAGTGGATTCATTAGAATATACATGGGCAAATAATGACAAATTAATAATTCATGAAATTAGACATCAACAGCAAAATGGACCTTTTGACATTACAAGCAGTGATTGGCACTCGCGAGCTGTTGTGTAAACTCCAGGTGCTCATTCAAACTGCTGACATAAAACCTCAATCATAACTCAACTAAATTAAAGGATTCAAGAGCACTCATAAAACAAGGTTTTATGCTTCCTTGAATTATGCAAACATTCAGTTTAGGAGTTGTGTAGTTGTGATTACATGCTAAGAAAACTATATATATATACATATATATATATATGTCTATATAGATACATATATACATAATGTCTGAGACATTCTGCTAGACTCAAAACAGAGTAGATCTTCCAACTACTTTGAAAGAGTCTTGCAATAAAAAAAGGTGTGTAGTGGTTTATCTTCTGAGTTGGTAGCCCCAATTTCAAGCCCCTGCTACTGTGTACTTGAGTAGAAACACTCAAACAAGGAAGATGCTATAGAACAGGAGATTTGGGCTGTGTTTCCCGGTCACAAAGAGCCGCTGTCCTGCAGAAGTTTAGCCCTCCAACCCGTAATCCAGAAACACACCTGAACAAGCTAATAAATGTCTTCAGGATACTAAGGCTATAGGCAGGGGGTTTTTTTTTTTTTTAAGGTTTGGAGCTAAACTCTGGGTTCGCACCAACCTCTCTAGGACTGAACCCCTGCTATCGAGAAATACAATTATGTTGCAATGAGGAGGCTCCTGTAAGTTTCACTTTGAATGAAAAAAGCATCACAGTTAAATTTTTTTTTCTTGGGTCCACATAGATTTAAATGGTTCTGCAAATATTTTCCAAAATCCTCTGAGAATGTGCCGCGGCAGAGCTAGGTTCAAACCCATTAGGAGCAAACCAAGATGCATCAGGCATTGAGCCTTTGCGTGAGCACGTAACTCCAGCTTGTCCAGGCGGGATTGTCTTATAAAATTGTGTACTGTAAGTCACTTTGGTTAAAAGAAGGCTTGGTAAATGGACACTTATGTACAACACCTTTGCTCCTTGTTCTGAACAAAACAAATGTAATTCATGCTGTGAATAACAGCACAAGGATAAATCAGCACAAGAAAAGCCCCTGCTTAAGCAAACATACCAAATGAATGAATGAATGAATGAAATAAGATTAATAACAAAATAAAATATTAAGAATTATCAAAAATATTAAAATAATTAAAATTACCATTAATAAATTACCATATATATCATAATACTATAAAAGTATATCTTAAAAATATAAAAAAAAACAGTAATTTATGAATCGCATATTTTTAAGCAGGATGTAGCTGTAGCTGATATGTTACTCACACATCAGAATGTGTTACAATTACTGGTTTGTATTTTTTAAAGCGTTTTTTTTTTTTTGTTATGTAATTGTTATCAAAAGACTACAAGTGTGGAGCTATAGAGCTCCGGACGTCACGGGGAGCCCATGGTTTACACCACCATGCGGGCAGGCAGGGACAGCTGGGACGCGAATATGAAATTGAATGGGCCGATGATTTCAAGGCAACAGAGTTCACTGTGTACTTTGATTAAAAAAAACATAGACTTGTACATAGCAAAACTTAGTACATTAAGCATAACAGATCCCTGTAATGCCCCCGTGGTGCTTTTAACGTATAACCTATCAATAAAGGAACAGATTGATTTCCTGACCTGCAGTATCCTGATATCTACAACTACTTTACCTCCTAACGTTACTCCGGAGACTCTTTAAAAGCCTACAAAAGCCTGGAGGGGTACAAATGGACACAATCTAATTTTTTGGTGAATATTAAACCTGCTATGTTGTCACTAGAAGAGTAAGTCACATGTGTTTTTAGCTAACGTAATCGACCCTAGCTGTCCTTGTAAGTAGCCAGCATAGCCATGAGTACAGTAGACATCATAAATGTAATGAAATCTTACCTGTTTAATCCCAAATTTTGTGTTGGTTTGCATGTTTTATTGCAGTGAACCATTTTAGTCATCCATCGGAATATATAT
>NW_024872759.1:6955-7119 GCF_018340385.1 Cyprinus carpio
GCTTTCAAAATGATCTCTCAGTTTGGTTCACTAGGCTACACAATCATGGGTGATCTGCTGATCTGACAGTTGTCCAGAAGACAATCATTGACATCCTTTATAAGGAGGGTAAGCCACAAACATTCATTGCCAAATAAGCTGGCTGTTCACAGGGTGCTGTATCC
>NW_024872759.1:7377-7474 GCF_018340385.1 Cyprinus carpio
TTTGCCCAGTGGTCCAAGGCTCCAAACTCAGATAAGAGCAAGTTTTGTATTTCATTTGGAAACTAAGGTCCTAGAGTCTGGAGGAAGGGTGGAGAAG
>NW_024872759.1:7558-34215 GCF_018340385.1 Cyprinus carpio
AAAGTCACTGCACCGTTTACCAAGAAATTTGAGCACTCATGCATTCCTTCTGTGACAGCTTTCTTGAAGATGCAGATTTCATTTCAGCAGGATTGGCACCTGCCCACACTGCCAAAAGCACCAAAAGTTGCGTTTAAAGACATGGTGTTGGTGTGCTTGGACTGGCAGCAAACTTCACCAGACCTGAACCACAGAGAGAAATCTATGGTGGTATTGTCAAGATGAAAAAATGAGAAGAAACACAGAGACCAAAAAATGCAGATGAGCGAAGGCCAATGTCAAAGAAACCCGAAACAAAACTGCTCACACCTCCATGCTCCATCGATACAGTAATTAACCGTACTTGTACAGAAGGCCAACAATTCACTAAAAAGTTTTTTATTATTATTATTATTATTATTATTATTATTATTGTATTATTATTATTGGTCTTATTGAAGTATTCTAATTTGTTGAGATAGTGAATTGGTGGGTTTTTGTTGTTAAATGTGAGCCAAAATCATCACAATTAAAATAACCAAGACGACTGAAACTATTTCAGTCTGTGTGCACACTGAATTTATTTAATACATGAGTTTCACAATCTGAGTAGAATTACTGGAATAAATGAACTTTTCCATGACATTCTATTTTATTGAGATGCACCTGTATATTGTTATGAACTTAGATATATGCTATGCATCTGCTGAACTGTTTTTTGTATGTTTTTTTTTTCTCTCTGCTCATGTGTGTAGAACATGTTTGTGTTTACCAGATGGGTGTGGCCTCTGTTAACCAGCTGGCAGATGGTGTTGATCGGTCCAACTCTATGCACCTGGACCCAGATATAAGGACTGCTCCCAAACAGCTCGTCTAGTGCCTTTGAGCCTACGTTGATACAGTACTGTCGTGTTTCGCTAGGTGGTATGAGTGGACTAGTTTTGCTTATGTTTGTATCTTTTCGTCATGTGTGTGAGTGTCAACAGAGAGAGATATTCTGCGTATGAATCTGTTGAGTTGTTCTCTTGTGAAGATCAAAATTCTGGAATCTCCTGTTTATCTAACATTGCCTGTTTTGACTACGATTTGGATTCTGATTCTGCTTTGTGTACGTCCTGAAACTTTGTAAATAACTTTGTAAATATTATTTGAAATACTAGTTTGCCAAACTAAGGGGTGTAGGGGGTTAGATGCCATTTTATTTATATGTATCTTTTTTTTCACTTTGTTTATGGTTGAGGGAGGTGGGTAAGTTGGTCTGTATTTTGTTTTCTTTATTTCCATTTGATGTTATTTAGTTTCAAAGAAAAGTTTTTGTTTATTTTTTTGGCCTTGTCTGCCCCTGAAGGAAATTCCGTTGAAAGAAAATAAAATTGTTTATTCGGCATCTATTGGTGTGTTTGTGAACTCTGTTCTTCTTTTTCTGTACGGCTAACCCCCTAGAGAGGGGGGGGGGTGTGTAATCTTTTTTAATATATATATATATATAATATATATATATCCTACCATATATATACTGTATATGAAAATGCGTATTTTGGAATTAAAGATAACTCATAGATTGAATAGGGCTGCTTTTGTTGCTTGACACTTTTTTTTATTGATCATTTTGTGTGTTTTACGAATAAGAGACTACAAGGTTAAGAAGCTTACTTAAATGTAAAATGTTTTTTCTCTATTTTGCAATAAATAGATTTTTTTTTTTTTTTTTTTTTATTTGCTTCCCTTTTGATCACGTCTTTGGTAATTGCATGTTTTCCTTGCCGGCGGTAATGTTGGACTCATGAAAATAATCACGTAGTTTTATTTGTTTCTGCAGCCTTCTCCAATCGTTAGTTCAGGATTTTCTGTTTACTTACGAATACTGTGCGAGGGGGCAATAAAGGGGACCAAGGGAGGTCACGTCGGGACACATAAATTAAGCCATAACGCTAACTCCCAGCTAATACTGGATGGTCCGGCAACCCTACTTCCCCTTCCTGTTTTGGCATCCTGGCATACAGCAGCTGTCACACCCATGGTGAAAAAGTGAGGTTTGTAAGGTCTAAATAGTCTGGTTTTAATTATTGTTGTACAATGATACCAATGCTACAGCCACTCTAACGCTCCTCCTAGTTCCCGCCAAAATGGTGGATTTTAGAGTGCGTGACGCACAACCTCCGGAGCTTATTTCTGGCAGAATCTTCAATGTGCAGAAAACCAATTATATCGCCAGCAGGACTGATGTGGAAGGTGGACCAAAACTAAAAAAAAAAAAAAAAAAAAAAAAAAAAAATCCAAGAATCCTACCATGCGGCAAATATTTATTTATAAAAGTGGCACATGGCCGATGGCTTTTCCGGTTGAGGGCAGAGACAGCGAGTCCCCCGTTCCCGCTCCTTCCCAGTCCTGGCAAACAGGAGAGGAGAACATTTTTTAAACATAAAATTAATAATAAAATTGTAAACACCAAACAGGAAAATAGTGAAACAGCCCCTCATGGACAAACTGCCGAGCACAAACTGAACTAACACAATATGAAATCCAGGCCTGGTCTCTCTCATTCTTGCATTGTCGTCCACTCCTCCTTTATCCTTCTGGAGCTCTCCGTGGGACTCGAGACCAGTGAGTGGGCAGGGGTCGCCTCATTTCATGTACTTCCACTGCCTCGCTCTGTGCCCATGGCTCTGGCCGCCCACTCGTCACAGAATGGCATTCTGATTTTTGCCCATAGTTCATGTAAGTTGAGTTAAGTTTTTGTTCCGTATTTATTCTGTCGATGTCTTTCAGATGATTGCCTTCGCACAAGGATTTGCCATGTTCATGACTTATTTGCGCTCCTCCACTCACTCCTCAGGGAGCTTGGAGCTGGTTTTCGGAGAGAAGAGGTGACAGCCTGTATCTGTTCTTTGATAAATCTGATAATGATAAAACCCTAAACAAACTCTTGGGAGATTAAAGAGCTGGATGACCTGCCAGTAGCTAACTCTATAGCGTGCTCAAGATTAAAAACATGACAGATGGCAGAAAACTGTGGTGCCTGTCCACTTTAAATAATGTAGAACTTGCCTCTATAACAAGAACAAGCAAATAGGGCAAGAGAGCCAGTGTTCCCCTGGCATTCTTATATTATTATTTATGAAAACTTTTGTTTGGGCACCATTTGCGGGCAGAATTTTGGCCACATTGAGCCACTGAGCTAAACATTCTTTATACTTCAGACCGCCTGTACAGAGCGCACACCCAAAAAAACGTGTAGTTACTTTTAACTTTAATATGCTATTTATATTTTGATTTGGACTCTACTCTTGTAACTAAAATGATGGACATTTAGGTTAACCTGAGAAAAAAAAATATTATTTACAGTGCAGGGCACGTTACAACCTAACGAAACTAAATAATATTTTAATTGTTAAAATCTCATGCAGAACAGATTAAATTATTAATATAATTTATGTATAGGATGTAAAAAAAAACTAGTTTCAGTAATAGTTTCAAACAATGTAAACGCTGAATCTGCTTTTACAGGTTATCTAAACGTTTTCCCCCCATGTAGTAGAGTTTGCAATTTCCTAGAATTCAATCAGTGGCTTTCCCAACTCATTTTTGACGTCAGTCCTGGTGTGGTGGTATAGTATTTCTTCTGTGTGGTCATGGTATAAGAAGTGGCGGGCCATGCACCATGCCAGCACCTTAGAGGGGAACACTGGCCAGAAACCTCGATAATATATGATGATATTCCAACAGTTTTTTCTTTTAAATCACATCCAGCCGAACCATCTATTAATTGTAAACTTAAGTTGACAGATGGGCTAGTCTTTGAAGAAACCATGCTTTTTAGTAACATTAGCAGCGTTTACAATGGCTTCATTCTAGGAACCACTGTTTTTTGTTTTTTCAAAGCAGAAAAATAAACAACCGTCTGATTTGGCGCGGGCCAGAAGCGACACAAAAGCACATCTGTTCTTATCTAGCACCAGTAAATTAAATTCTCTAATCCATCGCATGGTACAGGTTGTTGAGAGGAAAACTGAAGTTGGAAAAAAAAAGTGATGTTCAAATCCCTTAACTAATCAATCAGTGCTCACCAATTATGCTGTTAAGGTAAAAAATAAGATGTATTGAACCAAGTATCATTGGGTGATAATGGAAGCAATATAGGTCCCTTCTCATCTTGCGGCTTTCAGCTGCATTCCAGACGCAGGGTCACGTTTACGTTTACCTGTGAACACAACTGTGACAAACTATCAGTTGTGTACCTGCATTAGCTCCTCACTATAAATGCACTGATTTGACCTGATCAGTGATCAACATAGTAACCCGCAGCAGTGCTTTCATCCACCAAAACTGTACTCACAGACTGGCTAATTTAACACAGACATTGAGACAGGGAACTGGATGGCAGATGTGTGGATGAGGGCAGGCTGGGTCTCATCTTGCACCTCTATCTTCTCAAAAGAAATTAAAGCTGACTGATTAGCTCTGTTCCTCTGTCGTACAGTCCTCTGGTGAGAGTTCAGTCAGAGATATGTTTTGATGGTGTAAATAGAGGGCAAAGCTTAACTTAAAAGATCTTAACGTACATGTTAAAAAAAAAGATGTTGGAAGCATGCACAAGTTCTTGTCATCAATTTTCATAGTTAAGGGCGCTTGTGTCTGTGTGTGTGTTTGTGTGCAAAATAAACTTGTCGAGGAAGGAATGGAGTTTCAGCACCCAAAGCATTAACATTTGCCTGAAAATTACTGCTCCTGCGAAACCACCCAAGATGTAGATGTATTTGTTTCGCATCAGAAACTTAGACGAGTGGAAAATTAAGATGGCAATAATAGATCTTTGCTCCACCAGATGACAATCTGATCTTGCAATGACGATGGGTGCCATCAGAAATCAGAGTCCAAAGAATCCACAAGCTAACTCCACCAAAACTCCAGTCCATCGCAGCATGGGAGAATCGAAAGAGCTGCATTTATGTAAATAAACAATCCTTCATTTAGGTGTCTTAACTCTAAACCCAAATAATCCTACTAATTAATCCATAATAATGCTTCCTCCCGATGAAAAGTCCCGATCCCCTGTCGACGTCCTCTCCAACAAAACCCACTGCACACAGTTGTGTGTGGGAACTGTTTGGACCTGAACGTTTTCATTTGTAAACAGTGCTCTTGGTATGTTGCATGTTTCTATATCTTGAATTTAGAAAAAAAAAAAAACTGTTTTTACTGGAAAAGGCAATATTGTTGGTAAAAGATACTCATAAGCAGCAGCACTTAAAAAAAAACTCAACTGGTTTGTTTATTACAAACATTGCAGCTAGTGAATTACTTACATGTGTGAATTTATTGTGATGTGTTTTCTTTTTTTTTATCATCAGCTGGTGTTGGGGACTCTGATTCTGACGGCACCCATTCACTGCAGATGATTCAGTTGGGTGAGCAAGTGATGTCACAGTAGTGCTAAAATTTCTCCAATCTGTTACAATGAAAAAAAAACAGATTTACATGTACATCTTAGATGGCGCTTAGGGGTTTTTACATTTTGGATGAGTATTCCTATCATGTGAAAGAAATTATTTTTACAATGCAAACACTTTGCCACATTGGACCAACTTGAAAAATGCAACATTATATAGCATCATTTGAGTAAAAGGAACAATATTTGCTAAATTGGAATATGTTCTTGAAATGCCTCTGTCTGTGTTTAGTCTGTCATAGTATGCTTACATGTAGTTAGGCATCCTATCAAAGCCTTGAAAATAAACTGTTTTCCATCACTATTATAAACGTGCTTGCATATGGCCTACATGAGCTTCATGTTGTATTTTTTTACTTAATTCTGAGGAAGATGAGAGAATCTGCATTAAATCTCATGAGGGAAAAATGCTGCAGAACAGAAGAGTCAGTGGTGGATCTAAGGTATTCCAGGTGACATTAATTATTCACACCCACACATAAGTTTTTTTTTTTTTTTTTTTTTCTCTCCATTTAGGGATATTTGAACATCACCACATACAAGCTTGCCATTACTTTTAAACATATTTTTAAAATATGCCCATACAGCAAAATGTGCTTTATTATTATTTGGATGAAACTTTATAATAACTTTATATTTGTTTAACATTAGCTATGAAACCTTTAGGTATTAATGAAACTAACAATGATCAACACTTCAAGAGTGTGATTGTCAGTAAGATTTTTTCTTTAAATTTTTTTTTTTTTTCTTATGCTCACCAAGGCTGTATTTATTTGACCAAAAATACAATAATATTGTGAAATATTATTAAAATTTAAAATGATTGTTTTCTGTTTTAATATATTTTAAAATGTAATTTATTTCTTTGATGATAAAGCTGAATTTTCAGAATCATTACTCCAGTCTTCTGTGTTACATGATCCTTCAGAAATCATTTAAAAAGCTGGTCTAATATTTGCCATCAAGCCCAACACTTTTTTATAATCAATTATGGAAAACAGTTGTGCTGCTTCATTGTGTGTGTGTGTGTGGGAGGTGTGTGTGTGTGTGTGTGTGTGTGTGTTGTGGGTGTGGGCCTGTGTGGGTGTGGGTGTGGGTGGGTGTGGGTGTGGGGTGTGCGTCTTGTGCGTGTGTGTGTGTGTAAATCATGATACAGTCTTTTTTCTCTCATAATGGTTTTGATGAAGAAGAAGAAAGGTAAAAATAACTGTTTTTTAATTTAAAAGATAATAATATACTACAGATATCACATTATATTATTATAAGGTATTGTTATAAATAACTTTAACTGTATTAAAGTTTAATTACTTTAAATTTTATGATTAAAATAAAATTAAATTGTTTAATATGAAGAAGGCAACAGTTAATAACGAATGACATATATTCTAAATTAAATTAACCTAGGAATAACAAATACAGTCATGTAAGTTTGTGACACCCAAATGCATTAAATGGAGCTGAGCGTCTGAATGGAGCTTGAGGTATAATTTACATAACACCATTTTCAACTGAAAACTTTTTTTTTTTTTTTTTTTTGGGGGGGGGGGGGGTTCATTTACAACGCGCATTTTGGGAGCCAGAAAATGCAACGTTTAAAGAAAACAGATTTCAAAGGCCAAGTTATTGAAAACTGTTCTGTTATTGTCTCTGTGTAAACTACAGGAAAAAAAAAATTAAATAAATACAAAAATAATTAAAAACCAGTGAAAACAGTGTTGTCATTCACATACATTATTCAGTCTATAGGCATGGGTGCAGCTGTGTAGTGATTTCTTTAAAAACTGACCTTCAGCAACTACTGGATGGGCAATGCAACAGCACAGCTTGTGTTTATATCTATATGTGAAACTTTCGACACCACACTATATTTTCTTTTTTTGGGTTTTAGTACATCATGTCATGTAAATGTACCTTAGGTCCAGGGTTAGAATTACGGGGGAGCTAAGGTGGAGCTCGGCTCACCTGAAAAGGACCTGGGCTCCCTGAAAGCCTACTTTGAGACATTTATGGGGAGCTCTAAAACACTGTCCATTTTTTTGTGTCGCATATATGATTTTGATTTTCCTGACATTAAGTGTTCCTGAAATAAATTGATGATCTGAAAAATGTGTCAATGTTGTGTGTTGGCTTACTTCGCTCATTACATTTACTATTTCCGAAACACTATTTTCCGCTGTGTCTCCTGCTGTTGACCATCCCATGCGTGGCGGGCGCTGCACACTGAAATTACTACGTGTTACGTCACACTTGAACTTCTCACTGAGCGTTGGTATTTGAATGTTAGCTTAACTTCAAGTTCAAAACCACTTTATTTTATTCGTTTTTGAACACTCTGTGGATACTAATAGAATGGGTCAAAAAGAAACAGCCAAAACTCAGTCAATTGGATTTACAAAACAAACGAAAAGGAGTGATGATCAGCGCACCAGCTACAACTAGCTTGCCGGTGCATAACGCCGCCGCCGCTATAAAGTTGCTGCTATGACAGCAAAAACCAGCACAGAGGATAGCGAGACTTGGCGCCAGAAATCCACCGCTGCGAGCCTGCAGCGGACCCAGGCGATCATGATCATGGCAACAACCTTTCAACTGGACAAACGAAGCATGGAGCGTGAGTGGAGAATTCTTTTCTGCCGTGGATTCTACTGAACAGACAGCAGTATCGCAACAAAGTTGCGGGAACAATGCCTCTGCTCGCTTCTCTTCGTGGATCTGACGGACCCCTTGGAGCAATTGACCCTCTGCCCTTTTGTATCATCTGGATTAAAGCCGGTCACCGACCCCTACAACATCCTGGGTTACAGGACGGAAAGCAAAGACAGAAGACCCCAGGCTTCTGTGGTCACTTCTGATTTAAAGGTAAGAATCATGGAATTACTTACTTGATCTGTGCGTTGTGGAGGATTGGCCCCCTAATCCTATTTAATATTGATGTATTTTTTTGATGATTGTTATGTGATTTATTCTGTTTTTTTTAATCATGATTTGCATGATGTAGGGCCTAAGCGCGGTTGATTCAGAACCGTGGACAGAGCGGTTTGCCCTAAACACCTGACAAACACTAGACTGACCGCTTGCGTTTTTAAAGTAAAACGGTTTACTAAGGAAAAACAATAGGTTTACTGTAAACCTATCTGTTTTAAATGCCCCTAACATGCACCAAAAGCGTTAAAGTCAGCCAGGGAGGATCGGAAAAATAGGGCTCCCCCGAAAAGCCACTTTGTACATTCGAGCCCTGCATAGGTCCATCCCTAACTCCTCCTTATGCTGGCGGATGATCATTTATCTGCATGTCCAAAGAGGGTACAGCTTTATATTCTCTATCCAGCTCATTGTTGCTCAGTCTTCTCCAAACTAATTACCGCTGTTGTATGATAACACATGGAATTATATGTAAACTGCGGGCTTATAAAATTACTGGTTAATTGCCTTAAGATTTCAGGGGTTACACAATCCTCTGCTGCCAAAGACTAGTGTTCAAAAACCTAAAGCCATGGAGGAGACAGGAGGGACTAAAGCAGGGTGGAGCCAGGTAGGACCCAGGCCACAGCAGTGAAGGTCTGCCCACGGTGGAGAAAAAGGACCGGGGAGGAGCTATGGGTGGGGGGGGAGAGCTGATGATTCCAGGGGGTTGACCAATGTCTATGGAGCAGGTGGTGGAGGAGCGTGAGGCAGAGATGGAGAGCCCATGAGCCAGGGTGACGAGGAGGATCCGGAGGGCCAAGGCGGAGCAGATGGCTCAGGCAACCGAGGCAGAGGCTGGGATCCAGAAGGCCGTGGCGGAGCTGGAGCGACAGAGGACCATGGAGGAGCCGATGGGAAGGTGGGGGCAAATGTCTGCATGGTTAATGAGGATAGGTCACCCATTCAATTGATAAATTAATGGCTAGTTAAAGGTGTAAAAGAAACTGAACTATTATAGTATTAATTAAAAGTAAACTGACTCTAATAATCAGTCTCTTGCTTTCCTTGTGTTAAGACTCATTATAGACAGTCATAAGTCGGCAGCAATGATAGACTCGAGTTACTTAGGCTCTATTCCCGATTCCGCCTGGGGGGTCCAACCACTGAAAACTATGTACGCGCCGAAAAACCGAAGGAAAAAGGAATTGTCAGTCGGGGGAAACATAATCACCTTTTACCCAACTACACCTCTAATATTCACCACTGCTCATTTTATCCAACTTACTTGATATTACCCGAACGCCGCTCATTTGTATTACACTTCTCATCTTATATTCACATTCCTCCGTAAATTATATCACATTCATATTACCATTGCACCCTTCTTACCTACCCTCACCTTCCTCATGTTCTGCGTCTTGTTTTTTTTTATTATTTTTTTTTTTTTTCGTTTTTCCATCTTTTTATACTGAAAGATATTCCCTCATTTTTCCCTTTTTTTTCCTTGTTTGTGTTCACTTTCAAAAATAGTTTTTTAAAATATACTGGATGTCACTCGGATACCCACCCAATCCTTGCATCAAGATTTAAGGTTCTCCAATGATGACGGGAAAGCAACGTTGCACAAATGCGATCCCATCCGGAACTCACAGGCTTGTGATGAACATGAGTAAACATGAAGAATCTGATCCCTATTAACGATACAAATAAGAGCACGTTATAAAGATCTTCACAAACAGAGCCTATTGTAAAGTTTAGTATAAACATTCTTAATCTAACATTATTAACTCTTTTATATTCCCTTAGCCAGTTCGTATTTTTATAGACACGATAATAAAAATAAGAAACATCCTGGTGTCCGTGAGATATAGAGCAACTCCCCAGTGACCATGAATCTTGCATAAATGCTTCACTTGATTATACATTTTAGTCTGAATCATGGTTTGGAAAAAGTCTTCTATACTTAGTTAAACATATGTAGCCAACAAGTATATATCACAATAACAACTAGTAAACAAAACCCAAAGTAGACGACTAAATAAACAAGAAAAAGACTTTACATCCAGTGTAAAATGATATCCTCCACTAGATATCAAGCCCGCCGTGTTCTTCTGAGGAAAATCCAAAGCTTGTTCCTCTCAGCGCTTCTTTTTCTGATAATTCTGAGTCTTATTCCTCTCTCTACCTCTTCTTTTGTTCAGAAAACGGAACAGTGTACCGAGATGAATTTGAGGAAAAGTCTCGCTGCTTTGCTGTGATGTGGGCAGGGCAGGACTTAGGCGAAGAGCGGGGGCCACCATGGCTTGAGGTTATGTTTGGCCCTATCCTACACTAACATTGGCCCCCAATAGAACAGCATTATGGAGTAACACAAAATGACAAACATGCTTTGAGGTTTATAAACATGACAATTATTCAACATGTCTGGCTATTAGTCATATGTTAAATGTAATATATAAAATATTCTTATATAATAGATGAAAAGATGTGTTCTCCGTCAGTTGAGCAATCACAACACCTGAAATACTTTGAGCACAAAAAAAAAAAAAAACAGATGTTGGCTTTATTTATATTTTAAAAGTTATTGTTTATACCTGTGTCCTCTGGTCATGTCAGTTCTTATTTTCAATAAATTCAATCACCTAGAACAGACATGCTGCTAAGTTAAAATCCAATTGACGGTCACTATCCCCAACTTATTATAGATGGAGTGTGCATAATGTTAAGTTTAAATATTGACATTTTAATGGTCAAAATCCTTAAAAATATAATAAGCTACTTTATTAAATATGAAACTCACACCCCACCAGTCGTTTGGCAAACAAGTGACTGTCTTATGATTGAGTTGAAATAAAACACAATTGTCTTTTTACAAAAGCTGATTCATTTAACTTTAGGCAAACGACTAACGTTGATCATTTACTGACATCCGGGTACCCCTGAGGAACACAACTACTTTGGAGATGCAAGCGGTAAATCTTCTGCTGTTTTGTTCTATTTTCTTCTGACATAGCAAAACGGAATTCTGTAAGTTGTGTTTTACTATACAGTGTCGATCTTGCTATAATATATATAATATATATATATATCTATATATATATATATAAGATAATATATATATATATCGAAAACGGACTTTGTTTTGTGTGATACTATCCCTACATCATAGCATAGCATAGGTTTAAAAACAGAAACTCATTAAATGGGGCAGTCTTTGGCCTCATGGTTGAGAGTGCGGACTCCCAATCGAAGGGTTGTGAGTTGAGTCTCGGGCCGGCAGAATTGTGGGTGGTTTGGAGTGAATGGACAGCGCTCTCATCCACCCTCAGTACCACTACTTAGGTGCCCTTGATCATGCAACTGAACCCCAAGCCTCCCCGGGCGCCGCAGCATAAATTGGCTGGCCCACTGCTCCGGGTGTGTTTCACAGTGTGTGTGTTGTTCACTGCTCGTGTGTGTGCACTTCGATGGGTTAATGCCAGAGCACAATTCCTGAGTAATGGTACACCATACTTGCTGAATGTCCGTCACTTCACTTTCACTTTCAAATTAGTCATTTTTTATTTAAAAATCATTTTAATGACATCTCTTCCCCCGATGTGGTAATTGGCAGAAGACATAAAGAGCCGCTCAAAAACGCATCATCATGATCGCCTAATTTAGTGCAACATTAATAGATTAATATAAAATCATCCCTGTAAAGAAATGAGGTTAACATTTGAGAATTTATGTTATCTTTATAAAATGTTGTGCTCTTCTGGGCTAAAAGCTTATGCTGAAGTAGCCATGTGATACCAACCAATGATGCAAACGTGATTCAGTGTCCTTCTATGTGAAATGTCAGTTTATGAATACCAGTTTATGCTGTTTGATTTGTGAACTTGAAGGTCTAGTTGTAGTTATAAGCTTGTAGTAGCCTCAGCTTCCCGTTTAGATCTTGCGCTGGCATGTGGCCAGGGTTCCAGTCGACAAAACCTGCCCAATTGGTACTCAAAAACTAGCCTAAACTAACCCAATCGCGCTTTCGAGGGGTCCCCCTGGGAAAAATCGCTTTTAGAATAATATCACGTTCTTGTGGTCCGCTTAAACCCGCGGACATGAAATCCCCCCGCATAAACAGTGTTAAAAGTAGCCAAATTCCGCTGGAAACCACTGACTGGCAACACTGCTGCTCGCCTGCGTCAGTGGAATGCGCGTTTAATAATGAATGAATTCTGAATAAGCGTATAATAATGAACAAATCAAACAAACATAAACGGGCAAAGGCGGGGCCCCCTCCAAGGTGGGGCCCATGGGCTGCAGCCCACTCAAGCCCAATGGTAAGTCCGGCCCAGGATGTGGGCGTTTACATGCTGCACCTCTCATGTGGACTATTGTAATATCAAAAGCGCGCCTGGCTCATGGGCGTGATCTAATTAAGAGGATAATGAAGGCAGACTGGCAAGACTTGAACTGGCGTTGGTTTCATACTGATTACTTTGTCACATAATATTTGTTTTCGACATGACTTGTAGACATGTCAAGCTTTCTATAGATAATGTATGTGTGTCAAATATTCACAGTTTCAGTTCATTTTAGTGATGGCTGAAAGCACACCCTGTTTATTTTCTTTATTTTACAAAAGCGCAATGTTTTGTTGATATTGAGTGTACACAAATAAAAGTAGACCCTTTACAGACTTAAATTATGTATTACTCTTATATGTACGATCAAATATGACAGAGCATGACAGAGCTCTTTTTCCATCCACAGGCCAAAAGGTTACTATATCAATATTACGTTGATGACCAGGGCTCATTGACATGATTTCTTTTTCCAATGTGGTGAACTATGAATTCATGTTTCACCACCTAGACTTCAGAGTGAATGCAACCCATACACAAGCCGATTTTTTTCCACCATGTTGTCAAATCATCACAAGGACGCTAAATTTTTCTTTTAGAACTAATAAGCGTTTGTGTGCTGGAGATCCAATGGCTATTAAGAATCCTTCCAGCATTTTGTAAATGTGTACATTATTAGTATTATTATTATTATTATTTAGTGACCTTGTGACTGTTTGGAAATAAATAAACATTATCAGTATAGTGAGATAGTAAAGAATAAAAAAGTGGGCGCTGACTTATATAATTAGCCGCTACTACTTCACACTGTTGTCTGAGAAAACACTTTTGTTTAGACCTTTTGTTTGTATAGTGACCCTTTTTTTTCTGCCCGGAGGTTTTCATTTTTGTTGGTGATTAAAGCACAAGTTTGATAGACATGGGTACGACTGAGGTTATCTGTACTTAGTGACTGAAATGGCCCGTGGGGAGGTGGCATGACCTCTATGTAATCTTGATTAGTTTCAGGAGAGCTTGCTTTTCTTCACAAAATGCCATGGTTTCAAAAAGAATGGTCTTTCCATTGGTAGAACTTAGATGTCAGACCTCTATGGGGCTTATTGCTTTATCGTTGTGCATTTTACTTGTCTATGGGCTACTTCCAAATTAGCACATTCAGAAAGATATTATCTGAGGTAGTTTTCTGTAAATAATAATAAAATAAATACATATATAAAAGGCATGTGTCTCAAACCAATAGCTGGACATTTGTATAATTTTAGGCCATGATCTTTATCATTTTAAGATCACTTTCTGTGGTGCTATTGTTTTTTTGTTTTGTTTTTTAATGGTCAAACTTACAAAAAAGAAACCCATTGACTTACACTTAAAGAATGTCCCAAAAAAGAAACCCATTGACTTACACTTAAAGAATGTCCCAACCCAGCTAACAAAAATGTTCTATGAAAGTCTTGATAAAATCCCCAATAAGTTATGAAAACATTATTTCTGGACACTTACAATGTCCATGTTTTAATTTCTCTAAAATGTTTTTTTTTTTTTTTTTTTTTTTTTTTTTTTTTTCAATTGTTTAAAGGAAAAACATTTTGCAAACAGTATGGGCACGGGCAGTTTAGAGGGTTGAATGTTCTCCTGAACATTCTGAAACAACGTTATTGACATTTAAAAAAAACAAATGTCCAAAAATACTAAAAATGTAAATAATAATAATAATAATAATTTAATCATAATAATAATATAATATAATAATATAAGAATAATAATAATAATGTTCCATGAACAAAGTTTTGAGAATATTATTAAAGACCAGACGTTAACATTACTGGAAGAATATTGGAACGAACCTTGCCAAGAAGTTTTGAGATAATTCGAGGAATTTGTTCTCTGTTAGGCAGGGGGTAAAGCCCCATATCTAAGAAAATGGAAAGCCATATCTACAGTAGAATGCCATTGGAACTCTTTTGACTTGGACCAGTAAATGACTACCTAGCCACCAAATAACAACTCAGTTCATATTATCTTAGAAACATAATGTAACAACACATTTACACTTATAGTATAACTTTCATTTTTTGTTAACACCAAAACAAAACCACACAGATTATTAACTATGATTGCATATAAATTTTATACTGTACTATTGTCTTTTTGATTTCACGTCCCCATTTCACACATTCTATTTCACACTACATGAATGAAATCTCCACGTTTGGGGGGACTTAGTGACGCTTGAAAAAACAGTAAAACATATAAAACCACCATTTGGATTTAAGGAATTGGGTTTAGGATCCATGTAATGAGTGGGAGAAAAACTTACTTGAAGAATTGGTACTTCTTAACCATTTTGGGTCCGTACATTAAAATTCAGATGGGCTTCCATATATTATAATTTTATATTACATTATAGTTTTGGTGACTTTTACAAACCCTTAATAATGTGCATTTAAAAAAATTTAGCGATAACAAAATGAGGCAGGGCCATGGTCCAAAACTTTTGGGACTGATTGTATACGTGGGGGGGGGACTTTACAGTTCTGTGTGGAACCTCCAAGGTTTTCCCTTGGTTTTCACAGGAATAAGGGAAAAGAAAATGTATTACGCATGCTTTAAATGGTGTATTCATCTGCAATTGTGATCTTTAATTTTCTGTTTAGGACAAATTGCTTATTGCTGGCAAAAAATAACGTTTCAACAGAAATCAAGTCACATTTTAACATTGTTTACATGGTTTCTGTGAACTGTTTTTGAAAAAACCAACAATCGCCAGAAAACCCTTTGTCCAGCCTAATAGAGATTGTGGGTCAAAAAGCTAAAGGTGCAATTTTCAGGTTCAATTGCAAAATATTTAATTATATTTTGACCCCTTTTTATTGCATTTCAACCCTACCCCTTGATTCTAATTTCCCCAGTGGCAAAACATTCCAAGATATTACGAGAGGCAGGAACCTCTGAGCCTTGTAGTTCCACAAATTTTCATTGGTCTGGGATTTTTTCAGGGAAAGCACCGCCGAAGAAATGGGCCATTTGGGACACATGGAGCAAGCAAGGCAGTTTATAGGTTTGTTTTTTTTGTGAGTTGTTACAATTTTAGAAAAATGGTGGGGACATCAAAGCAACGGGGCTACGACCAATGGGGATCACATTATGTTGTTTATGCAGGAAAGGTTTTGTGTCAGATATCATTTCATTGTGTGACTTTTGCCTTGTTGTGTTTGTGGGAGGGCTGGAGGGAATTCGGACCTTCATTCGCGCAATCAAGGCTTTACACAAAAGGGTCTCCAGAGAATTGGCGCCTACCTCTATTCCAGTGTAAGAATATTATAACACATTCTTCTACCGGCCATACCTGACACACATAATAATGTACTTGCACACAACAATCAGGGCGACAAGACAATATTTAATGCTTGATACAACACTGTTCCAAACAGTAGTTCAAGAATTTTTAACCTGATTACAACATACAGTTCACCCTCAATGGAATCAAAAATTCAATATTAGTCTTTGAATTACAGGTTATTGTCTATTATATTAACAAGGCCTGGTTCAGGACATTCAGTTAATATTATTACTACTCGGGAATAGTTTGTTATATTAAAAATACTCATATTTACAATTTAAAACAACAATAAAAACTAGACACAACAATATGCTAATTTAAAAAATAAAATAAAATACAATTAATAATAAACAGGGCAGTTAACTGGATTGCAAAAATCTCTGATTGTAAATTTTTACAATTTGTTATAGGCAATATTTTGCTATTAACGAGAATACACTGTTTACTTTGCATTAAGAAAATAAAAAAATTTCAAATATAACACAACCAGTGTATTCAAATAACAATAATAATAATAATAATAATAATACAAAAAATTAAATTCTATTTAATAATAATAAACAATGGGTTTGGTTTGTTCCATAAATTAAAAAAAAAAACCTATAGCAATCAAGGTAGGGCCAAGATTAATTCTTTGACTGGAAATGCAAGTTTGGAAAATTCTAAAATTAATAATTAATATTTATGAATAGGAATTAAAAATTTATATACCAAAATATTAAAAAACATTTCTATTAATAAATAATAATAACATATATAGTTTTTATTCATTCAAAAAAAATGGTCGTGATCGTATTTCATTAATTTCTGTAAACACGAGGTATAAGTCAACCCAACTTGCCAAATTAAACATTTAGAAAAATTGTATGGAGTAATTTGCTTCCCCACCATTTGGCTTATAGAAAAAAAAAAAAAAAGGGGTCTCCAAATGGATGTCACTTCCGTTTTTCTGATCAAATTTCAAATTAATTATATGTTGTAGGGCATGTGTTTACAAAGTGGAAAAAACCATATTCATCTCTTTCAACTTAAATTTGTATTTTAATTACCACATCCATTGAGAGTCAACAAACCATTGCCCCATATTGCCTGTTGTTTCCTTTTGTAGGACCAAACATTTAATTGAGTCTGGATAACAGACCAAAACATTTTTTAACAACACACTTGAAAAATGAACTATGTTGTCGTTGTTTAAAAAGGCTTTTGTCCACTGCCAAACACTGGCTTCATGGATTGTGCCCCAAAATAGCTAATGGGGTGAATGTAGCATTTTCATTAATGAAGAAAAACCCAACAGCCAATAAGGAAAAGAGAAAATTACCTCTTTTCACGAAGGAACTCTGTCTTGCCATCTTCCATTTAAAGCCAACATTTGGGCCACACAAGACCCCAAACCACCAATGTATTGCTTCATTAAGAGGGCTTTGGCCAACTGGAGGGAAATTCCATATCTGATGGATAATGAAAGTATTTGAAACACACCTTCATCTGAACTGGACTTTTTTGTTTCGTCCCCTTTGATGCGATCCATTTAATTCTCTGTGGGGGGACTGGTTTCTAGCCAAAAGGAATAAAGGTTATAAATAAATGAAACTTCCATTATGAACTCCAACTTCCACGCACAACGCGCTAATAGATCAAGCTCTCATTGAGCTGTAGATAATTTATTTTGCTGTTTGTGTATTTATTTATGTACCACCATCATTGGCCAATTTTTCCCCAACAAATTTAAAATGATTAATTTAAAATTGTATAGTTTACAATTAATATTCCACGCTTATCACTTACAGTAAAGGGGTTCTATATAAAGTTTTTGTTAAAACATGGTCAAGCCTTTTCCCTTTCGGCATGAACAACCAAAGGGGAAATGAAAAAAAAAAAAAGAAAATAAAAAAACAAAATAAATAAATGGTATTTTGAGATTTAGGATTTTTCTTAAAGGGGGAAATATTCAGTAACAAAGACTTAGAAATACTTTTGTTTTCATTTACTTTTTTGGTAAATTTTTCAACACCATGTTTGTCTTACCTTTAGCTTCTCGGAAAGTTGTTAGGCCACAGTCCAAGGCTTGGTTTTTCCAATTTCGAACGGAACCCCAATTTACACAGCAAAAAAAAAAAACAAAGCAAACTGAACATGTACCAAAAAACAATTCCTTTCCCAAACCTTTTCTTTGTTTTTTGGTCTCCTACATACCAGACTATATATTTCTGGGGTTTTGCAAAATAATAATTTACCGAATTTGAAATCGCTCACAGGGGGGGGGTATTGTAAAAGAGGATTTTCCATGATTAGGAACAAAAACGTACAGGGCCAGCTCTATATCATAGTCAACAGGATGTAGTTGGTTTCTGCACCCAGGGCCCACCACTTTCTTTAAATCTGTGGGATGGTGCCTGATAAAGATGTGGACAAGATGAGAGGCTGTTTTTTCCTCCCAACCCCCCAAGTGTTGACCTGCTGCCAAGACTGTGGCTTAATGTAATTAATGTGAAAATAAGGTGTCTGTGGTGTGTGGGTGGATCAATTGGGCTCCTTGAGGCACCACCTCATTTATAAGGCCTCCTTTTCCACACTGCTGATCCACAGTGGACTTGATATTATTCAACCAAAATAACAGTTTTCCTTTCCACCCACTAACGCATCCAAACAATGCCATAAACTGATGAACCTGGTTGGATGAAGGGGGTGGCATGTTTTGTATCTTTTGACAACAGAGGGAGAAAGGATTAAAAAACAACCCCCCATTGTTGTGGTTCAGATTTCAGAATAAAATGTAAATTGTGCCATGGGCAGTGAGAATTTGAAACACTATTAGACGCATTGACACGTTGAGTTACACGTGACTTCTCTTGCCGCAATACCAAAAAGACAATGGTAAAAATTCAGGATTACCATGGAAATTCACCATGGCGCGAGGAAGACCTGAGTTTTTTTTTTTGTTTTTGTTTTAACTGAAACTAATATATAATTATATATATATATATATAAGACTAATAATTCTATAGAGCCAGCGTAAATTAATATATCACACAACTAACAATTTATTTTTTATTATTTTTTAAAAATTTTGTACTTTTGTTTTTACATGAATAAGCGATACTGGTTGTTGAAGATTAACATGAAAGTGAAGGGGGGGGACAACACAATTATAATTTTTTCAACAATTAGCCAACACAAAGTTTCAAAGAGGCATTTACAAATAAAGATTCTGAAAAATTATTCATTAAAGGAGAGGGTTCATACCAAAAAAATGGAAAATAACCACTATGATTTTTACTCACCCACCAAAAAGCCACATTTCGGTTGTTTGGTTCACTTCCTTCCACCATAGCTTACATGTACCCTACGTTTCATATGCTGGGGGAATGCTAATTTTTCTTGTGAATGTTGCAGTCAGGGAGGAAGGAAGCTAGGAGCGTTATGGGTTGATATAGAGTTTGAAAATAATGGACTTTTACTTTTTTTTTCTTTACTAATGCAAATTGCTTTGCTTAGGAAAGGGCCCTTTTTTACCCCCCTGTGAGCAGTTATTATGGAGGGCAGTTTTTTTTATTTATGACTGGATGGGGAAACGCACACTTAACTGTATTTGGGGCTTCAAAACAAATCTGGACCCTCATTTCACTGCCATTTTTACAAAGCTTTGGGAAAGTAAAGCCAGGATAATATATATATATTATATATATCCTATATAATAATATATATTATATATATTATAGATATATTATATATATATATATATTAAACAAAAAAATCAGAATTGGTATTCGTTTGAAAAGGGGGAAAGTTGAAAACACAACCTAGGGGTTTTGAGGGTGAGTAAAAGGGGTTTTAATTTGTCAATTTTGGGGTTTAAAAACCTATGTATCTAAAATAAATGTAAATTAATTTTGGGTATTCAACATGAAAAGTTGATATATATAAAAAGTTGATTTATATATATGAAGAGTATGGTTTCAAATGCGATAGACGCCATTTTTACAAATATTGAATTTCTGCCAAAATCAGAATTGTTTCTGGTCAGTACAGAAAAGTTTTTTTATTTTTTTATTTAACGCAAAATGCGATATCCGCTGATATCCATTATTATTTTTTTTTTTTAATTTAAAACGCGCACAAACAAATGCGATATCCGCCATGTTAGTTTCTTTTAATCATGTTTTTTCTTCCTTTTTTTTTTTTCCAAATAGGGGACAAAAAACGCCCAGTTCTCCCTCTCCACAGAACTGCGATTTTATATCATTTCAGACCAATCACCAGCGCACCATTCCATGCATTCTAGACAGTAATGGCGGTGCTTTGAATATACCTGGCATCCTAGTTTTCCTCATCTACTTTGTACTTTAATACAGCTTATAGCACTAGAAAACTAAATGAATGTAACATGGCAAAGATGAATGCACTTTTGGAAGTTGAATGCAAGGGAAATTTCATTTTGGAATTTCTGTGGACTAATGTATTGTTGTTCATGTCCTTGTTCATGATGAACTTACTTTGTTGTGTATTTTCAACAGTTTTAATATATATAAAAAAATAACTTTTATATTGATTTAATGGATTTATTGCATTTTGGAGAAAAAAAAAAAAAAAATCAAATCAAATCAAAATAAAAATTTGAATTTTTAATGTTATATAACCTAAAGAGATGCTATGTGAAAGTTTTGAAAACAGAAAATAGTGGTTTTCATCTTGCCAGTTTCTTGGTAAAAAAACAAAAAAACAAAAACATGTTTTTACTCTATAGCATTTTGGGGAACCTACTCTTTTACAACACACACAAAACACACACACACAAACACACACCCACACACCCCAACCCACATACCCCACACCACACACCACTACCACATGATATATATTTACTTATTAAGAATGTATTAATTGATCAAAGTGACTGTTACAGACCATTAACATTTTTAAATTTTTTTAAAGGAAGGAAAAAAAAATTAAGGTTTTCCAAAGTTTTTTAGGTTGCACCACTGTTTTCAACACTGATAATAGTAATGTTTCTTGATCCGCAAAGTAGCATAATATTATGATTTATATTGTTACACTGAAGACTATAGTAATAGATGATAGATGTATTTACATTTTAAAATATATTAAAATAGAAAACTGTAATTTAAAATTTCTTAATATTGCTGTTTTTATATTATGTTTTTTTATATGTTATGAATGTTTTGTTTGGAAAGTATTTTTTGAAAGTTTATCTTTACATATTATTGCTATTGATGATAATGTTGTAATGTGATCATTCTGGAAATAAATGGTACAAAAGTTGTCACTGGGGCGGTACCTTATCAAAAGGTTTACACTTTTGTGTACCTTTAAGGTACTAATACATACACTTTAGGTACTAATATGTATCTTTAAGGTACCAATAAGGACTGTTTAGGTACAAAGGTGTGCCTTTTGAAAAGGTACCTCCCCAGTGACAGCTTTTGTACCTTTTTTCTTAGAGTGCAGGATTTACAGTTACTTTTTTGTGTTGTGACTGCAAATACATTTTAGAGCAAACACACAAATCACATTTTTATTTATTTAATTTTATTATGCAAGTAAAGATGTTCAAATAAAATTTATATGTTCAAGTGGGCAAATAAACGCCTTGTTGGATTCTGATTAAAAGAAAGGGGGAATGTTAAAATCAACTGAGCAGCAAAATTAACCAGACTCAAATTCAGATAATTCTTGCCCTGTTCCTCCTAAATGAACCAATATGTGGATCAGATCAGTAGGTACGTTTACATGGACACTTTTTGCTTCCATCGGAATTAATTCATTCTGATTGACGAATCCGAATGTATTGTTTATATGAACTCTAAATAAAGTGACCGGGTTGATATGCGTGTTTATATGTCACAAGCTTCTGGATGCGGGGATTTACTCCTTTTGGACATGGCGCACACTGGATGAATCATGCAGAGAGGTTTCCCACTGTAGTGTTCCATATTTTTTTTAAAAAAGCACAAGTTGATATTAATCTACTTCAGGATTCCTAATTAGGTGTAACGACCAGCCAAACTCAAATTGGAAAAAACTGTTGTCCTGTGCTACTTTACCTTTTATAAAGCACAGGCTAAAAAAAAGTGCCCCTTCCCTGCAACCCCAAAACCATTAAATCTGTGGATGATAGTCTTGACATAGGGGTTTCAATATGTGATGCTGCTAAAAAAAGAAAACACCATTTATTTTTGTGTTTACGATTTTGAGTGGTAAAATTTGCAAATGGTGTTTATAGCAGGTTTTAACGGTTTAAAAAAAAAAACACCCCAATATTTTCCATCTAAGGGTAATTATTACTAGTTTATCTTCCTCTATGCCCCCCGGCCTTCTGGAAAGAAGCGTCCATTTTTAACAAAAAGACTGTCAATCCGTCTGAAAAAGCGACGGTGTGCTCTGAATTGGGCCCCAGGCTATTTTAGTGCGGGTTGGTGGGAATTTTGCCGTATGCCCTAAAGTTTCGTGTGACAGAAATTTTTGGATGCCCATATAAACATTTGTTTACCTCTATTGCCGTCTCCCCAAGGCTAGCACAAGCACGAGACTCAGTCCAGCTGCTTCTGCTCTGTGCACATCCCAATTTCATTGGTTCTCTTTTAGTACAAAGTTCAGTCAATGTGACTGTTAGGGAGGGACTGTAAACTGAAGAAACACGGGAATATTGGGGGTTTTTATTTCGCATCAGAAGGAGTGTAAGGAACACATATATATAAAAACACGAATAACGTAAGTCATTTGTGGATATTTAGTTGTGCATACTGGAGACGCAAAACCCTTTGAAAACGATTCAGTTTGATTTGGTGAACTGGTTCAACCGGTTCACTAAGAAGATCTGGTTAAATAGAAAGATTTCTATTCACAGATTAATTTGCGATTCGGACATCACTAGATGAGACAAAACAAATAATTCAGTTTGATGCATGATGAGGCATTTGTTTGCATCCAGTTGGGGACATCAAATTACTGATTAAATGACTTTATACTGTCCTTTTACCGCGTTTGCGTATCCGCGCTGCCATAAAAAAACACTGAATATAAAAAACCATGTCTGGCATTTGTGAGATTTGAGAAACAACAAGGCATATACTCTATGCTCATTAACTCCCATTTGAATCACTCATTGGCAAATTATTTTTAAATATAAAAAAACGTTAACCTAACAAGCTGTGAGTTCAGAAGAGTGCCAGACTGTCCTTGCAAAAGGTTTGGAACTGCCAACACTTTATAGAAAAACCAACAGCCACGTGGTGTGCCACAGATGCATGCAGGCTACTGGGTTCAGGAAAAACCAAGGTCGCCCTCCATCCTCCCATTTTTAAAAATTAACTGACATGCTAGCGAACGGCAACGACACCAGGAATATTTTGGGTTGGGGAACTGTTTCTGGACAAACTAGTTGTGAAATACACATACTACCCTTAAGCCCACTGATTTCTAGTTCATGTTTCCTCTTTTGGAAGGCCAAACAAAAGTTTTCAACCTCAACGAGAACATGGCAGCTTTGGTGGGAAAACACCAGGAGGAATAACCAAGGTTATGCCTTCGTTTTCTTTGGCGTTGAACCAATCTGGGGCTGGCCCCCCCAGTGTGTAATGCAAAATCTTTCCCCCACCCCATAGTGACTACCAGGGCAGGAAGTGTGGCCGGTTGTGTGATAGGGAGTAGACAGGAGGCCCGTTTTAAAGGGGAGGGATTGTGGGTTGGGAACCACACTTAACATTTTATGAAGAACAATCTACTCTTGGGAAATATAATTCTTCTCAAAGCCACAGTTGTTGCAGCATTCCACCTTGGATGATGATGGCAACGTGCAGCCCACAAGGGGGCGGACAAACGGGCGGCCCAGTGCGCTCAACCCACACACAAGCTACCGCGTTGAATGTTAGGTTTCAAGCTTAGCTTAATGCCCAAAATTTAAAAGTGACTTACATGATGTTGATTTTTGGGGGGAAATTGGAGGAAAATACCTACCCCCAAAGTTGCAACAAGCTTACTTCAACCATTTTTAAAAAAAGTTCACCTACAGATTAAACCATATTATTCTTGATAAACATAACAAAAAGTCCATAAAACCCCCATGGGCTAATTGATATTCTTCTTTTAACTTTAATACATCTTTTGCGCCATCGAAAAAACTATGTGCCTTCTAGGAAGATTGCGTATACCGTGTCCTTCTATCAAGGTGTCTCCTGAGGGAGTTTATAATGATGTTCAACAACCAAACCTTTCATCGGAAGATTAGAACATAGCCGTGTAACATCAGAGCTGAGTGTGTTTCTCGCATGTACCCCTTCAAAACTTCATAAAAAATAGACGAAGGGGTTCTTGAGATTGTTTTTGTGCTGCTTTAGCTTTCATTGTATCTGAAATTGGGTTAATATAGTAATAGATGTATAATTATATATTATTAACTGGCGTCCAATTCAGCTGTTCTTAAAGGTCTTCTGATGGACGACCACAGAATCAGAAAGCCTTATGTATGGCACTGCAGAACAAACAAACAAGACCTCATTGCATTCACTTTTTCTGAGGGATGGGGGGGGGGACTTGGGACATTGCGCTAGGTTCCACTGTCATGGTGGAACCACTGATCACTTGCTATATGGCTCATGGTGTTGACTTGCCGTTCACGGAGCGGACCTATCTACACAAACACACTGAATCTTCTTCTCTTTTCTCAGAAAAGATACCAAGGGATGCTTGCCAATGTCACAAGAAACCCATAGAATACACGTCTGTTTTCAGGGAAACGGGGGACCATTTTGAGGGGGGGGACAAAAGCCTTTAAGTGTCCGATATGCTCCATTACCAAATCTGACTGTGTTCAAGTTGATTGAAGTCAAGTTCAGTCATAAACTAATTTTATGGGACAACATTTTTATTATTACAGTATAATAATTTCCAAATGTCCACTGTTTTCTCTAAAAAGTATTTGTGATTTCCACATTATAATACTGACCATTACAATAGCATACCAAACAAATGTAAGGTTTAATTAATAAAATAAAAATAAAATAAATAAAGAAAATAAAAAATCATGGGGACACAAAGGAAAACACAGGGCCCAATGGGGACCCTCCAGCTCAAGATGCTCACCCCACTGAATCTAAGCAGGGTTGAGCATGGTGGTCCGTAATCTGGAGGGGGGAGACCTCCTGGGAAAACTAGATTGCTGTTGGAAGAGGTGTTAGTGAGACCAGCAGGGGGTGCTCACTCTGTGGTCTTGTGTTGGGTTCCTAATGCCCCATATAGTGGTGATGGGGACACTCTACTGCTCAACATAGGCACAAGCACCGAGTTCTTACGGGAATGAAACGGTAAAAATGCGGATTTTCAAGTTTTCCTTTCTTCTCTTGGGAAGTGTTACAAAGGTGTTTGTGCATAGATAAGATTCCTAAAGGTCCAAACGGGGGACTAAAGTATCAACCCAAAGAGACAGTTCTTTATAAAAGTTAAGAAGACTCGACCACGCCTTCCTAAAAACACCTTGTTTAAAAAAAAAAAAAAAAAAAAAAAAAAACACAAACAAAAAAATCTACGTCACTGTGTGGGAAGATTTTGCATAACACCACCCAAAATTCATGCAAAGAACGAAGAAAGGTGGTAAAACCTTTGAATTCTCGCTGTTGTAGTTTGTTACTGGCTGCAACACCATGGGGTCATGGAGACGTTTGTGGGGTTTCGGTGTGAAAACTACTTAGTTTTGGCCTTCCAAAAGAGGACACAATTAGAAATCAGGAGGTTAAGTTGTATTTACAACACTCTGTTCCAAAAAAGTGTTCAACCCAAATATTTAGATGTGTCAGCGCATTTTTACCAGTGGACTGTTTTCTGAACCTGGGAAAGTAGCCTTATGGCAACTTGTCGTCTACACATCACAAAGGCTGTTTTTTCTAAAGTGGGGGCAAGTTTCCCACTTTGTGCTAGGACCGTCCTGGCGCTAGTCGAGGGACTCACAGCCTGTTAGTTACGTTTTTCATATTAAAAAGAAATTGCTACTGATGATTTAAATGTTGAGTTTTGAGCTGTGTAGAGTTAGGGACGCTTGGTTGTTTGTTCGTTTCTCCGATCACAAACATGGTTTTATTTTATGCGGCGCGGATAGGTTGGCAAACGCAACACGGTAAAAAAAGAACAGTATAAGATTTTCCATTATAAATCACGTAATTATGTTCCCCAATGGATGCAACAAATGCCTAGTTTGTAATGTGTTATTTATTGGTTTTTGTGGTCGGTCACGCTGGGGGGACATGGGCATCACAGGATGTAGGTAGCACAGACATTTCCATCAGCAGTGCACACCTCGCTTTTCAGAATTTTGAGCTTAAATGATAAATTTTTCAGAAAGTGGTGCATAGAGAGCAACAATAATGCTACAGTAGTGTAAAATAAATGTTGTTTTTGACAGTTGCACCACCTAAACGCTTTTCAGGGACCCCCAATACCAAAATAATGTTCTTTTTTAGGAACGGCATACGACCCTTAAACTGAGGTCCTTACCTCACTGTGGTCATTAAAATCCCATGGCACTTCTTTGTAAAGGGTGGGGCCATAGGAGGGACGCAACACATAATGTTCACAGTTATGTGATAAAAAATATAAATGTTTTTTTTTGAAACTTTAAAACCCAACATAA
>NW_024872759.1:34755-41460 GCF_018340385.1 Cyprinus carpio
GCACACTCCGCACCACTGTCTTTTTGGCTACTTTCTACCTCTTGCTAAAATGTCAAAGCTTCATTTTAACCACCAATGCAGCGATGCAATTATTTAGCTTACCTCTACATGCTTGTGAAGGGTTGATGTCGAGATTTTATAAGCTGCTAGTTTGGTCTCTCTAGGCAAGCACAGCTTATGTGAAGGGTTGATGTCGAGATTTTGTAAGATGTTAGTTTGGTTTCTTTAGGGTTGAACTTCAGAATATGACGGGGTTTCGTTTTCAGCGGTGTCTGCACCACTAACGCCTGGATTGTTCGTCTGCATCTTTCTTGTGATTTTAGCGCCAGTTTGCTCTCCTGCCCATTATTTACTGCAGTAGTTTCCAGCGAGGGATTTTTTTTACTCAGTAATTATTGAAACATACTTCAAACAAAATATACTTAAGTAAAAGTAAAGTTAAAGATTTTAAAAATTACTTTAAAAAGTAGAAGTACACTGGCTCTAATCATGCTCACGTCTCTCTTTCCTCTCCACCTGTTAGCTGGTGCGTCGGTGAGTCAAAAACAACATATACGCAACTGGCGCGTTTGTTGTTGTGACTTAGTGGGGCTGTAATCGTATTTCATCCAGTTTGGATCCTTGCACCCACTGGTGGTGAATTGAGGAGGAAGAAAAGATGACCCCCCCCACCCAACATGGGACTGTAAAACAAAACTTACAAATAAACAGTGACTCTATAAACGTTGCAATCAATGTATTCAAGTACTCCAAAACACCCACCTATGATTACCCACACTTGTAAAGAGTAGGTGTAACCCCGGTGGTTCCTGGCCAAAGTGATTCCTTCCAATTACCCTTTTCAACCATGGCCTTCTAATCATCCCCCTCCACTTAAAGGCTCTATGTCTCTCTTTGGTCTCCAACCTGTAGCTGGAAAATAAATGAGCAACTGGCGTCCGTTGTACTGTGCTGGTCATTTCCCCCCGTATCATGCCATTGATTCTGCACACGGGTGTGCTTGAGGATAACAAACTCCCGACATACTGTAAACTCCTTTGGGAGTACTACATTATAGTAAAGCTGCTATAAAAGCATCATTATTCATGGACACAATTTTCTGGCTTAGTTCCCCAGTTGGATAATCACAGACTTTAAGACATTTTTTGTAAACCTTAGAATAAGAACACATATTGATAATTAACAAGAGTAATCCCTGAGAACAAACTCCGAAATATAGATCTAAGTTAGTGCTGCTTAGTGTGACGATCTGGCTTATTTCAGTTCATAAAGCATCAACAAACACACTAAATATTTGTAATGGGAAAATGCTATGGATACAGTAGGGCTTGCCGATATGATCTAAGATGGAAATATTGATTAACTGAACCATCTACCTTGTCGGAATGAGCTGTAAAAATTTATTATTTTGTTTGTTTGTTTTGTTTACTTATTTATTATTCTAACTTCTTACTAGCCTTCATGGAGTTTTACCTGCATGGGCAAGGTTACTGGTGTACTGTAAAATATCTTGCTATTAACATAACTATTAAAAAGGTGTGGGATTGTTTTTCTAATGATGATGAGTGTATTTCTTGTCTTTTGTGATTCAAAAATAATTATAAGGGATGCACCAAACTATGATGGTTCATATCATTGTTTAATATTTCGAACAACAAATGAAAAATCAAAGCACACATTTCTTGAAATTAGAAAATGTTTTATGAAATGTGTCACATTTCAGTTTTAATGTAAAAAGCAAGTTTCCTAGGAGTTTGAAACGAACCTTTTGCTGTTTTTTTTTTTTTTTGCAAACCAAGAGAACTCTTTATGCAGCACAAGCATTTACTCTAGTTTCTTTTCTAAGAAAACAATAGCATAGGTTTAGCCTGTTCATTGTTTCAGCGGCAGGGGAAGCGTCTGCCCGGCATGTACAAACAGTGGTCCTCCCTTGAAAAATCAACTGAAAAAAACCAAAGGCTCTGATGGGGAAAGGACTAGGGGCTGGGATACAAGAGATACTTTTTTTTTTTTTTGCCACCTATAATTACTATAGATCGGAAAAGTGTACAATTGATTTGGGCTTTCCCCACCAACTTCCGCGCCTGGGATTCTCCCTCGATATATTCTAAGCAACCGGAGAAACATTCAGTAAAGCTGGCTCAGGCTCTTGCTTTCTGCTGTTTGGCTTGAAGTGGAGGTACAAAGGCGGGTACCACAGTTCAACGAAGATCCCATAATTACCTAATGGAAGAGAAGAAGAATATTAAAAATTAATAAAAAATAACTTCCTAATGGGGACTCCCTATGGCGGGTCCTTTGCTTTCAGAATTGGAAGCGTAGTTGTTAGAGAGGGACCCTTTCAGTACCTCTCAGTGGACTTTAGCTTACCGCGGACTGCAGCAATAGCATAAACTCCATTCTGCATTCATTTCTGTCCTCACTTTCTCCTGAATGGTGGGGACTATGGTACACAGAATGTATGTCTGCTTTTAAATCTGGGATCAACAAAACTGGCTGTGTCCATCAGTCTCTCTCTGCATGTGAAAAATCCTATGGCTTCTGTGATGAGTTCTCTAGTCATTCTTCTTATTTTGATTGGTTTGGTCAGCTCCACGTCATCTTCCTCCTCAGCCAGCACCTCTTGAATTGAGGATGTAAGATAAGCTTCTTACAAATAAAAATGGTCACATACTCTTCTCCTGACAGGGCATCTGTGAACTCCATCAATGGGGGAGAGAGCTTTGTTGACAGCCTCTAAGACATCCAGGCCAGCCCCGAGATAGAATAAGATGCCTTGAATTTGTTTTTTTATTATCAACAAGGACCTGTGTGGTGGCTTTCTTTTGCTCAAGCACACTTGCAGTTTTCATCCATGCATCACTCTGCATCTGGTGAATACATGCCTTTTCAACCTGTGTTGTGGCAGGTTCAGCTCTTGTTGGCGCCTTCACTAATACCTTTTTTTTCCAACTAGAGGAAAAAGCACTGACTGTGTTTTTGCATATACCCTCAATGCCCACACCGCACATTGAATATTTCATTCCATTTAAACCACCCCACCCCAACCAACCCCACCCCCAACAAGCATCCCCATCCCAACACCCCACCCAACACACACACACATATCACACAAATTAATTATATTATAACAATTTCTCTGAAGCTTTAACAAACTGTAGCAAAATTAATAAGAGGAGAAATGCCTCTTAAACTACTTAATTAATATCAGATTAATAACACTCCTAGAAAGACATTTTTTTATTATTATTTTTACTCTGAATGACTCATCAGTAAAACATTTTGGTACATTGTAATGTGAAGCAATATTAAGAAGGTGTTATATTAACAGTTTTTTTTTTTTTTATTGTTGTCAAAGTATTTGTTTTACCGTTTCTTTCCGTAAAAATATTCTCTATATAAGCACCTTTTTAAACACATGCAAATGAAGTGCTTAACATAACCCTCAGCACATAAAGAAAATGAGGATAAACCAACACAGCCCAAATCATAAAAACAGCAAAAACAAACAAACACAGAAAAGAATATAGCAGTCAGTCATCCACCCAGATATGCCCACTAGGATTACCGGAATTTAATAGCACTTCGTGTTCCATTATAATCTTCTTACTGATTGCAAAGTGCAGATGGTTTCCGCAAACAATTTCTGCCCATGTCCATCCATTGAGTTGTGCAGCTTTACAAAACATTAGCACCATAGACTGGCAGAATTTCCAAAGCCTCCTTTCATGAGTTCGCGCACGCCATGAAAGCATATCTCTCTCAGGCCCCCTGTGCAATCAGCTTCATGACATGTTCACGGATCGTAAATTTCATGGAGGCACGTGTTCTCAGCACTTGTCAATCCCTGTCAATTCTTTTTTGAGCCATGCCCGGTTCATATTTTGTAAACATTATTGTGCCTCAAGTGTTGGTCAAATTCGTGGCATTCTCCTTTGTTCTACTGAAAACTTTTTATTTTTTTGTTTTGCAGTGCTAACATTTCAACTTATTTTTGTCGTTTTTTACTGAAATAAAATGTGTCCAAAACAATGGACAATACCTCGCATTTTTCTTTTTGCACAAGCTGCTCCTGTTGACTTAAAATGAATAAAAATATAACGTTTTCAGAATAGCTATAGTATTTTCCATAATATATAGATATATTTTTTAATATATATTTTCTCTAATACTGAACCTCGCCATTAAACAATGACTCTGTCCAGGCTTTTGTTTGGCCATCACTTGCGTGTGTGGGAACATTATGTTATAGCCAGCCGTCACCTCTGGAAGGGATGGACTGACACAGAGCAATGCCCACTTGAATCCTGGACAATCCATTTCAACAATGCTTCCTGAGACCTTTTTGATTTCTCAATAGTCGAAAGATAGCTTCTGGTATGTGTATAACACCAAGAGCAGTAGCATCAAATAATTCCATTCTCAAAAATTGTTAGACATTACAAGCTACATGTTGGTCTATGATTACTTTGATAGACAGGCTGCCCTCCTTAATTTCATAAAAACCTTTTTAATATATTAAAAGTAGCTGTAATTCTTTTACACAAAAAATGTGTTAAATTCGGAGTTGTTTGCAGAACGACAAAGGCAGCAGGAAGGAGAGTCACTCAATTTTACTAAAAAAGGATCACTAAAAAACACTGATTCATTTCGCCGCAAACAAAAGCCACCGGTTCTGATTTCACCATATATTTTATTAATTTACTTTACTTGCTTAAACTACTGGATTTTATCATGGTGTTCTTTGAGTTTAGCCTGGCTTGATTAATTTACTCAAACCAAGCCACTTAAAAGCTCCATATTCAGTTAAAAGAAGCAAATAAATAAATAAAAACCGAATTTAAAGCAATCCGCTATAATATGTTCTGCAAATTTAAGTTGACCCGTGTGAAACTACTTCAGAGTCCAAACATCACAATCGCATATACCAGCATAGCTACCGGCCATAATAGCAATCTCCTATTTAGTAGCCTCTCAGTATCACTTAGATAATATTTTAGATCTTTACTAAACTACCTTAATGTAAACAAATGCATGCACTGCTTCTGTTCAGCCATCAGACAAATGCTTAAAAGGGCGAGTACTAACTTTGGTTTTTCGCAGACCTTCTCTCTACCTCTATTAATCCAACATCTTTTCCAGATTTCTGATGCATTACTATCTACCCCAACATTGTAGTAATTTAAACCAGTTCAGTTCGAATTTGCTTCTCCATGGAATGGGGTCACCTTAAACTCCCCATTTCAACAATGTGGCGATAAGAAAGGAAAAGTTATTAATTTGTTTCTGTCACTGCGAGTGCACTTCTGTTCGTTAAGTCATCACACCAGTCTTACCCTAAAAGCGTCGCCGTCGTAAAATCTACCTGAATTTAATAAGTGGTTTTTAATGATGGGTCCACCAGCTGAGTAAGCTGGCTTCGCTCATCATCGATGTCACACCCGGCGACGAATGATAAAACCGAAACATAGTTTTCCGCAAATGCTGTCCAAACCATTTTTTGATCATGTTGGGGAAAAAAAGGCTTGCTGAGGCTTACGTAAAAATCCCTTTATTCTTCCTCACCAATAGTAAACTCCGCTACAGCAAAGCTGAGAAACGGGGCTTCTTCCTTTCATTTGCTGGGGGCACTTACAGCCATACCGCAAAGTACTGTATGTCTCCTTTCTAAGAAAAATCCACGCAGTACCGGAAGAGAGTATTTTGGCTTACTCCTACCGTGTAACTCCTGGCTATGGCAAGGCATATCATTCTTCTACTCCAGAGAGTTCAGAAGTACCATCTCAGTCTCCAACCTAAATATTAGTTTCTCTCAGTCCTGCCCCTAAAGTCATAGTCATTAGTTGAGAAAAAAAAAATAGTTAAAAAGAAGAAGTTATTCAAGAAGTTAAATCAATTTTTTGAAAAAATATTTCTTTTAATCAGTCATAAAACAAGCACTCATGACTGTTTCTTTAAACTTAGTTCAAGGGCCTTGAAAGTTCATTAATAAAACAAATTCAGTAAATGAATTGGCAGTTTGTGTTCTGTCATTTTTTTGGAAAAGAAGTTGTTAGCGCATGCCTTTATATAAAGCTACCAAATTAAAAATGCAAACCTTTTTTTTTTTTTTTCTTTTTTTCTCTGTACATGCCAAGCGCGTATTATGATTTTGTTGTATTGAGCATAATATTCCCAAACTTTGTGAAGGCTGTTGCCTGGCTGTGATGGTGTATTGTTCCAAAGCTAGTTACAAAAATTATTTGAGTTCTAGGGTGTAATTTTGTCTATTTTTCAAGATAATTAGGCCGTGAGAAAATTGATGTCCAGCCAGCATGTTAATGTTAATTACATACATCAGTGAGCAAAGACACAAATGAAAACCCACAAAGAATAAAGAGAGAGAGAAAGAGAGAGCATTATCACACTGGCTAAATCTCTCATTTGATGTGCATAGATTTAAATTCAGCACTCAACACAGAAATGTTTTCTAAACTCAATCACATGCCTGGCTTCTTGTTTATTTAAACAGCATTGAAAACAGCTTAGTATGCCTGTAATTGAATCAGGGGAAAACTGCACGTCAAATGATTAATAGTGGACAAAAGCCACCATAATTGACATGAACTGAGTAAATTAAATATCTGCCAAACATAAGTTGTTTATATATATATATATATATATATATATATATATATATATATATATATATATATATATATATAC
>NW_024872759.1:41478-55336 GCF_018340385.1 Cyprinus carpio
GAATTTAGAACTGTTAAAATAATGAAATATTTTAACAGTTACAAAATGTTATGAATTTTAAAGGTTAAAACATTGAAGTTACATCTAGTTAAGGCCATCCAATGGTTTATTGAGCCTTTTGTACTGCAGCTATTTTTAAACGGCTTTCAGTGTTCTGAGAGATTCCACAAAATATACTTTCATTTAATCCACAACATCTCACAAATAAACCTGTGTATTCTGCATAGTAGCAAGAATGCTGCTCTTAGCAGGTGATTTTAAGTTTGTATGTGGATCCTGTGAAATGCATTACTGAATAACTTTGGTGCTTTTAAGGTGCTTTTAAAAAAGTGCTACAGTATATGATAATAAACTGAAGCATTCTAAAGGAGTTTTAGGGGTGCTGACGGTTAGCATACCAAAGCATATGCTAAAACATTGCATCTTCATTTCAAAGCACCTCTGAAAAATAAATAAATAGAATTGAATTGAACTGAACTGGTTGAACTTGGAACACTAGTTGACCGTCTTGACCTATTCTTTTTTTTTTTTTTAAAGTATGAAGCTTTATTGTTCATTAAAGCTTTTTACATAATTTCTTTTCTCAAAACCTCAGCATAAAATATAATGATGCTCATATTGCTACCAATGTACTTCAAAAGCCGCTGGAATCCAAGACTTTATAACCATTAATATGTTGATAAGATACTGTACAAGCACAAATGCTGGGTGGCTCAAATTTTGACTTTTGTTCTCTCTGAGGGCCAGATTCTCAAAACTTATAGACTGGGTTTTTTGAATATCGAGGAGCGTAGATTGTGTTAAAGCCGGCTAGCAAAGCAAATCTACACGCAAACATTTATTTTATAAAAAAAAAACAGGAAACATAGAAAAGTACTTAATTTGAGAATAGAGAGTAAGAATCGTGTTTATAATCCTTCTTCCCTATCTTCTGGTTCCCCTATCGCGCATAATGTCGTAATGCATAATAATAAGGGGGAAGATCCTGCAGTAAACATGCAAACTGAAAGTACTTAAAATACTGATTTTGGGGTTTTTGCTTGACTAATAGGGATGTTGATTAATAGCCCCGATGGCTCCGTAACTGCATGTAGCATTATTTATCCTCTGTGTCTGTTGTGCCACTGGAAATCTATGTAAAGTACAGCCCTTTAATGCATCTTATCCTTTATGAAAATGCAGCAGCATAAAGTGCAGCAAAACCTCGCCTGAGCTTTTGAGCAAATTTTAATTTTCTTTTCGGATGTAGTATTAGCAAGACCGTTACGTGAATGTGAATACTATAATTGCCTATTTTACACTATTGAACTATATGCGGGAATCACCTAGAAATGCGGGAGTTCAGGATAGTTTGTTAAATGTCAGCGAAGTATTTTGGCAGCGGATCAATGATTAGAAGGTTCGGCATGATCAGCTGGTTGGAACCTTTGGTCGCAAAATCGCTTATGGTGGACAACCTTAGCCAAATGGGACTTTAGAAAAAAAGGACCTTAGTGGTAATAGTTCAACAATCTACTTAGGCTTATGATGCTTTTGGGAAATGCACCCCTGGTTTGACCACAGCTTGTAAAGGTTGGCTTGTACATATGTATTTTCATCAACAGCTCCTATTATCAATTTTCATCTCAGCGAATTATCACACACCTTGTGAGAAAGTCAAGCAGGAATAAATTGTAAATTCAGTAAGCAGAACAGTTAATATCACAGCTCTACATTTTATTATATGACCTGACATTTATTTAAAGCTTTCAGAGTTAAGGCTGACCAACTTTTGACCAAAATGTCAAAATATCTTAGATCTAGGGAATAAGATAGACTTTCCCTTTATTCCTCTGCTTCTTTATAATCTCTTTTCTACACATCATCTGAAATGTCAGTACTCTGGCAGCAAAAATTTTCCTTTTGCAGGAACTATAAAAATAAATATCAATAATTTTAGATTTTGTGAGAGATTGTGAAAAATTAGGAGAAGTGGAAAGGAAAAAAGTAGCAGTGAATAAATTATGATTCTGATGAACACAAAGGATTTTGTTTTTATTTTTTTTATTTTTTATTGAGATGCCTCTATGATATGTAACAGTTAAAAATACACATGCTGAAAGTAAAAAAAAAAAAAAAATCAGCCAGTGCAGTGATATTGTCACAGATGATCAGGTGGTTCTGGGGCTGAATAAAGATCATGTTTAACTGCAGATACCTTCATTTTAGCTCTATTGCAGGACAAAAAGATGTGAAATATTTACAGTTGTTGTGGCAGAATTGCAGTGTCAGCATTTCATGAAAATGATTTGTTCCAATGGTCAACAGAATTATATTTAATTCCAAATTTTTGCTAAAAGTTTGAGAACATAGTTTATATACTACACCATTAGTCTTGACTGGATCATGGTCCATGGAGTATGGTTAATTTAAAGGATGCTTGGATAAAGTTGCCAATTCATTTTGTGTTTGTGTTACTGGTCTCCTAATTCCCTCTACTTACTCCATCTAGTAGCTACTGAATCCGAGCCAATAACAGCAGGTGATTGGAACCCCAAGCCGTCCAATTATTTTGTTGCACAAGTTTCAATAGAAGTCTCCAAAGTGCAATGAGTCTTAACTGCTTAAATAGAGCAAAGTATTACAATGTAGAAACATGTGTTATGGAACTACACTTTTAGAATAAATGTTGTTATTTTTCCTCTTAAGCTTCTAGCATCCACTGCTTTGCTCAAATGTTGAGACTAGTTTGAATAAAAACCCTTTTCAACCCTGTCCTTTATTGATTAATACAGTACTGTTCTAGTATGGGATCAAATAGCTCTAACAGGTAGAACAAGAAACATCATGAATGGTGGCCACTGCGTTCATTCCCAGCGAGCACACAGCGTAGTAAAATAACATGAATAAGATGCCCAATTAAATGCAAAGCATCCGCAGACCAAGGTCAATGAAACCTACATTTTCATCTACAGTATCGGTAGGAGACATGACAATAAAACTTAACGTAGACCTCAAACTCTCTGCATGAGAGCTCTGGCAAATGAACAGATGGGTCAAGTATTGTGTTGCATCGCTGAAAAATATATCTCAGTCATAGAGTAAATGAGAGCCGATTTAGATCAGCCACATTAATTCTAATTACATGTGGACTGAGCTGTTTGTGATTCAGGTCTTTGAAATATTAACATCCTATAAATAGTGAAATATCAGTTGAGATGAACTGCACTTTGATTGCCTGTGTAATTATGAGTCGTTCTGATGATGCATTGTAATGTGAACAAAGGGCGAAAATGAGTTGTGTGGAAATGAGATGCGAAGCAAAGTGAGCCCAAGCCAACAAAATGCCTGTCAGGGACATCAGGACATTTTCACTAAGATCACTGATGCATGCTAAACTGTCTCAAGAGCTGGAGGCCAACAAATTTCATCTCCACTTTCTCTGTTACTCTCAATTATAATTGATTCAGTTTTGACCAGGTTCATATGGGACATTATGAGAGACAGAAAAACTTATTTAAAGTTTTTAGGTTGTATAGGTTTGGCAAAGAGTAATTAACAGACCCACAAGTAATCAATACACGACAGACTCAAACTCCTCTCTGTAAACTCAAAAGTGTTAAGAATAATAAGACCTAGCGACCAGAACCAAACTTTTTTCTTTTTGTCTTCTTCTTTTATCTTATTCGTCTTCTTCTTATTATATTATTATTATTATGATTATTATTATTTTTTAGTTTTGACTCGAATTGGAACAAAATTCTTCTACAGATGTTATACAACATTGATACATATACAAAATCTATACTAAAATAATATTGTGTATAATATAAAATTTACCTTGTCATTATGTCGAACAACTGTGTGTGTATAACAAAACTGGAAGAAAAGGTAATTAAAAGTGAATAAAATTGAACTAAATACAATTATAAAACTGAAACACGTTAAATACTTCTGAAATGTAATCAGAAAAAAAAAAATTTATCAGCCATTTCAAATACATGTTTCAACTATTTGGTTTATAAAGAAACTTACATACTTTGGTTGCATAACCATAGGCTAATTTCTTTGCAATAATGCACAAAGGACAGTCCATTATATAAAAAAAGAACACAAAAAAAAAAAATATATATATTTAATAATTTATAAATATAACTAATCAGAGTGATGAGTTAATGATTTCTAAAAAGAAAAATATGCTTGTTCTTGTGTGTGAGTCACTGCTTTTACAGCTTTAGGTAAAAAAAAGTAACTGTCCTCCTTTCTGCTCTTGAAGGTCAATTCTCTCATCCTTGACTAGTTGGAATTTTTTTTGCATAGATTTCCTCTTTTAAACCAAATGAACATCACTCTTTGCACACATTACCTTTGCTTTTTTTTCCCTCACATGCTGGTGTTCTTCCCTTAAGCCTGAATGAATGATTCTGACAGTAAGTCCAGATTTATATAACATACTTCAGAATTTGACGAATGACAAGAGAGCACTTGAGAACCTTGGAAATCCCAAAAAATATAACCTGCATTATCTGGAATGGTTGGAATGACTTCCATTTATCATAAATCCAAGGGAAAATGTGTTTTTAAAAGTGAGGATCCACCCCAATCAAAGCCTATTCATTTGTATAGCCAGAAGATAATCTACGATGTGGCTCAGCTATCCCTCAAAAATTCAAGACAAGGCATTGATATTCCTTTTTTTTTCCTATTTTATTTTATTTATTTTTTTCTATGGTGTTCTGTAGAATCCATATTATATTATCTTTCATCGTCTGCATTCATCACATCTACATGCGGTTATCACATTAATAATCCTGCTCAATGACAACAATATTTCTATGAACTACTCCAGATGCAAATACGACTCCCCTGGAGACAGAATAAATCATAAAAAGACTGAATGGTGTTGGAGGCATCGTGCCTGAGTTTGCCAACATGTGGGCTCATCCGCTTACGTCCGATGGGGGAAGCAATTCTGTTTAAGTGTGCCCCAGTGTCACAATTTCAGATTTCAAATATTGCTCCTGACAAAGTACCTTCAAGATCATATAAATGGGTCATATTATACAGTGCTCCTACTTGATTGACTTCTATGACTATTTATGATGATGATATTGTCACATTACAGTCGTCTGTTTTAAAACTAGCAGCGTACCTGTCCAGAAGACATTTTAAGTCATCGGCATACTTCTGACAAAAGGGTTAGTGTGAATTGTAAAATATATATATCAAATATTACCGTTTTTTGTTTGTTTTCTCATGTGTTTGTGATTTGCCAAATATTTATTTTTAAGTAATGCTAATTTGCTAAGAAATATATATTTTTTTTTTCTCAGATTCTGTATCAAAATGCTAACATCAGATTCTACTGAGCTGCAAAAAATTGCTAAAATAAAAAATAAATATCAACTTCAACTGCTTTAATATTTATTTATGTATTTTTATGTTAGGATGCTGCCTTACAAGGGAGCTGCCTACATAGGCAATTTACAGAAAGGTACCTCTTAATGTTTTTGAACAGAGATTCTTTTATTCATGCTTATATTTGTGGATTCACTTTTGAACAGTTGTCAGTTTCTGACTGTTTACCCTGACTGCAAACATCCAGCTTTCATTATTTGATCACAGAAACAATATTAAAAACAGACTTGTCAGTATCTTGTGCGAAGAGAAATTAAAAATGAAAGTCTTAAACACTGTATACAGTGTTGCTCTTAGCCCTGGTTTCATCACAGCTGCCTCAGAGTGCAAATAGCAGGTCTCTAACCAAGAAACGTTGGCCATTAGACAATAACCAGACTGGCTCATGTTACCTCTGTTCATGTGCAGTGCGCTAGCGCCTGCTCATGTGCTGTGCATCTTTTATATTTATCTCTGCTCATACAACTGCTCATTCTGAACACTATGGCTACATGGCAGAAGGGGTGGATGTGAGGTGAATGCAATGGGAATCCCCTTTATGGTTTTTTAAATAGGCCCGTACATGCCAAGAAGAAAAAAGTGTGTTGTGTGTTGTGTATTATATTATAATATATATATATCATACTATATATCATATATATAGAATATATAATATATTATAATATTATATATAAATCGGCCAGATTAACCAGAGTGATTTTTAAAAAATGGATAGTTCTGACCTGAATGAAGCAGTTTGAAGCGATTGTAAAAAGGTACCATGCACACCACTGAATTTTGTATTATTGCACCAACTTACATCCTTAAAATATAACTGCATTATATCTAAGACAACATTTCGTTGAGATTATAAATAAATAAAATCATGCATTGAACATCTGGGTATTTTACTGTACATTATATGCCGTTCTGGCGACTTTGTTTTATAAAAGCATAAGCCACAAGAGGCAGTGCTCATTGATATTCAGTTACCATCTATGCCATGCATATTGTGGCAAAAATCTAGTTGGTCTGGTTTTAATATGAAAGTTTACAATTATCAATATGAAGTTACATTGTGAGAGCTTGTCTACTGATAAATGGCCGCTTTTGGCCATCATATGTTGTAATCTGAAGCAGACTTTAAGCTCAAGTCAAATCAAGGTACAGGAATTTTAAAATACTACATTTTAAAATAGAAAACAGTTCTTTTAAATTGTAATAATATTTAATATTATTAGTTATGAAAAAAAATTGGTACAATAGTATATATAATCTACAATTATTTAAACAACTAATATATTAAACTGTGTTTTTTTTGATAAAAAAAAAATATATATATTAAAAAAAAAAAAAAAAAAACTGGCCCCAAACTCTAATTGCAGTATATACAGTTGGGTGATACATAACACTCTTTAATAATTATATATTTCGCTTAGTACTAATCAGTATTAATAAAATAATTGAAAAAAAAATATTGAATATATCATAAATTAAAAAATGTAAGAATATATTAAAAAGTTCAGCAAAGTTTTAAAAAATGTTTATACTATCATGTAATTGTTTCTTTTATTGCTTTTTATTTTTTATTTTATTTTTTCTCAGATTATTGTGTATTCCCTGAACAAGCAAATATGCCAACGCTTCACTCCTAAGGAATTAACAAAAAACATAAGTTAACACTTGATCAGTAGATTTAGTAGAATTCCTGATAAGTAATGCTATGTTGAATTGATAAATACACACACACACACACACACACACATTAATAATAATATTAATAAAATGCATAAAAAAAAAATCAGCAGAAGGCTTGCTTTTTTTTTTAACTCTAACACCATGTAATCATTTGACAAATACCAAACCTGTCCATGTAAAACTGACACAATTGACTTGACTGGTTAGCAAAACTACAAGCATATGATGTATTTAGAGTAAACTGGCAAAATGGAGTCCACACACACACACACACACACACACACACACACACACACACACACACATAGATTATTCTGTGTATTACTGAGAACTTCAGTTCTAGAAATGATGAAACTTTTCCTCCCTGGCAAGGTAAAGGTTTATTCTCTCTCAAAAAAAAGAGAATTTTTAGTATTATATTTCTAGTATAATATTTCTAGTAATGTTATCTTTAGAGGAATGGGCTGCTGTTCTTTTGAATGAAAATTTTTGACACTATTTGCATTGAGTTTCATCGTTCTGTCACAAAACAATCATATTTTTGTTTCATTGTTTGAAAAGGAAAGGCAGCATTTCCGGGAATCATAGTTTAGGTGCACTCGTGACAAAGCTGTTTCAAAAGGTAGGCAAGATAAAAAATATACCATCGTAATAATATATATAATCTAAAATTATTAATCTGCCCTTTCATCCTTTGACACCGTTGAGAATTGGTTTGCTTTTAGGGTAATAATTCAAAGTTAACAGTTTTACTTTTACTTAACAGTGTTACTTTAATAATAGTAGATGCTAATGCCATACTTTATTTAAAGTGGTCATGAACTGGAGATTATATTGTTGTCTGAGGTCCACTTATGACGTTTGCTTGGTTTTTACATTCAAAAACATCAAAATCAATAAGTAATAGGCTATTTTCTACCCTGGTTTTGAGGCCGGCTTGAGAAACGCTCGGTTTTTATGGGCGTGCTGCATTGAAGACTTGGAAGTAAACGCCCACTGCTATGATTGGATAACAGTTTTGCATAGTAAACTAACTACAAACTAACTTCATAGTTGGAGCCTTTTTGTGACTTTAGTTAGACACGTACACATAATCAGGACATATCAAGTGACCTCTAACAAAGCAGTAGTGACACATAGTACAAATATTTGCAGCACTATTCCTGTCTGATCCAATATAGACGGCACAGCATTGCTTTTTAATCTCAGTCTCTCTGCAAATCCAGTGTCGACCTGTGTCTTGTTTACAAAGGAATCCGTGGTGAAATGAAGCAAACAAACGCTCAATGTTTTACTCATGTCAGCTGAAACTTCATTAAAACTAAAGTTCAACCATGCATTCCTAATATTTGAATCCGAAGAAAGGTTATGCAAAGACTGTGTTCTTCCACAACCAGGCACTGCACAATATTTTGTGGTCTTCAATGGCATGTTTATTGCTTGGTTGCTCGATCCGGTTTAGCACCACTTTTGTTATTTCACTACTATGTCATGTGCAAATCAGTGGGTGGGGCTACAGAATTAGGTGTTGATATTCTTTTGTGGAGGTGGTGTTTAACCTATCTTTAAAGGAAGTGGATGATCAGCTTTTTTTTCGAAAGCTTGGTTGTGGTTATGGGCCGTGGTGTAATATGAGATCATGCTTGGTTAAAAAAAAAAAAAACTTTATTTTCACATATTTTTACCTTTAATCTACACGCTGTTTCCGTTCTCACCAAAGCGGTCTGTTGAGTTCCTGGTCTCTATGAAGCTCCTTCCTCAGAAATACGCATAATGGTCTCTCGATTTGGTTAGCTTGAGCTCAGTGTGTGTTTATTTATTTCCTTTCCGCCAAACACATGTTGTCCGGAAACGTCACGCCTCCATATACCATTATGGGTATTTGCGTGTTCTCAGGAAGCGGGGGCTTATGTAAACGCTCCCGGGTTACTGATGTCACCGACCCAAGAAAGAAGCTGCGTTAGAACCCTACCAACCATTTTGTTGCCGTCATTAAACAGTGATTTCTTTAAAAGAAAACATCTCTCTTTGCGGTGAAACTCTGAGCAATATTAACTTCTCAAGGCATTTGCTTTATAGAATAGCAACAATATTACTCTAACTTAAAAAATAAAAAATAAAAATCAATAATCTTTCTTTTTTATCAATAATGTATTTGGATCGGAAGAGTTTTGGCTTGGGTTGTCTGTACATAGTAACAAAGAATATTACTTTAACATGCTCCCCTTTGCATGATTTATACTGTGACTTTAAATGTGTGTGTACATATGTGTATGATAAAAGAGTATATGCTCGTAGAAAGTATTTCTAAAAAATGCTATCACTTCTAAAGCATTTAAAATGGATGAATTAGCCTAGAAACGCAAAGCTTAAAAATGAACTGAGACTGTTGTGTTGTGAACCGGGTGAAATGCCTACAATCATTTTACATTACAGCACATGTTGGCAGCTCAGGCCATAATGGGGTTACAGAGCAGTGCCCCTGCCTGGGCTGGCCCAAAGCAGCCAATCCACACAATGGGAGGGTGACCTGACAGCAGAATTCACACTGTATTATAAGGAGTCCCCAGTGAGCGCGGCTGTAGCTTGCATAGTGGGGTTCTTCCGGCTGAGTCAACAGATTTTTATTGACTCCATCTGGATTATATATATATCCCCAAAAAGCAAGAATAAAAAGCAGCTGGCTATTTGGCAGCACCTTACTCACAAGGTCCTTAAGGAATTATCATCTCTGAATCTAAAATAAAATGTCACCTTGAAGTGACGCCTGGTACTCGCTGTGCTGTCCTTTACAGTGGCTGGCAGCAGACCTCCCTCTTTGTTAAATGGAGGTGTCCAGTTGGATGTGATGTCCCCATTCATCAGCCCCCAGCAGAGCCAGGTTTGATAAATGACCTAGAGGCTTTTCTAGACTCACACATATGTGTACAGCCATCTTGGCAGCTACAGAGTAGAAGTCTTCTTGTGCTTATTTGAGACATCCCAAATTAGAAAAACTATATATATATATATTCTGTATATGTATTATATTATGTACATGTTAGGCGCAGCCACGAAAGTAATACCGAGGGGGATCACTATAACCCATACCTGCCTACAGGACCACCAGCTGAGGGGTCCCCCAGAGCTGTAAAACATGTCTCTGATAAGTATCCAAAAAGATCCAAAAAGATTATTTACCTAAAAGAAGGTTTTTTTTTTTTTTTTGTTTTTTAGTTTTTTGCAGTCAGCATTTTGCCTCCACCAGTGAGCAGTGCTTGATGTGCAGCATTTGAACTTTGCTCTAAATGCCAACATCTTCCACCGTCGCTGACCTTGGTTTTGTATGATATTTGAACAAACTGGAAGGCTGGCATGGGAAAGGGTAAAAGATAAGTTTATGTACCAACAAGCTTCCCCTATATATATATATATATATATATATATATATATATATATATAGATGATCCATAAGCTGGCCCCCATAGTTTCCTTTGTCTAAGGTTCCTTGTCTTATAAACAGTTACTGCACAATGAATACAGCCAAACAAATAATCAGGGATTAGATTATAGCCAGAAAGAAAAAAGAAAGAAAAAAAACTTTTAACTACATTTTTGCTCCAGAAATGTACATATACATACAGTCTACTGCTGTTTAGCCAAAAATGACCACCAGTGGTAGTAAAAATTACAAATTGTATTCCCTTTTCACATAGGTTATGATTAGGGGTGCATTAATAGGCAATTAATAAAGACTTATTTTCACATAGTTCCTTGCACAATACTATGTTATGACCATAAAAACGTAATTATAGTATCATTTACAAACTACAAAATACATTTTGATGTTTGCATAACCAAGTACATAACCAGCTCCATATGTTTTGGGTTTTTTCTGATGCTTCTAAATTTTTTGTGTAGGGGTATCATTTTGCACTTCTCAATGGGCATTTAATTCCTGAACTGTCATGTTGCCACAACAGCAAACGTAGTGATAAACATTTCTAGATTCAGGATTCCATTGGATGAAACTGCACCTGCTGTTATCTCCAGTCGCTGGACATTTTGGCGGTAAGTCGCGATGAAACATGCAAGAAACAACGTTATATATGATTGCATAGAAATATTACCGCAGCTATGTGTTTTTCCTTCTAGTTAGCTATAGCTTGAGATTCTCCAGCACATTTACTTTTCAAACACAATTCAGAGATGATATAAGTGCCTCTCTGAATATAATGCACATCAACATATTCTCTAGTCAAAGCTTTTCCAAATAATTTTTGTGGGAGGGGGTGTATCTGTTAGCTTTGCCGTGAGCTCCCAGCAATAAGCATTAGCTCTTGCTCCTAATTGGACCTGTGTCAGCTAATTATACCTCTGACGTGGGGGCTCCTGGGAGGCAGGGCTGCTAATTTCAATAAGACTCAACAAGTACTAGCTTCCCTCTGATGGTTGTATTTTAATTAGAAGCAAGTCCTACACTGAGTTCCTGAGAGAGGGACAGAAAGTCAAAGACTTGTGCGAAGCAATCTGTGACTGCCAAATGGCCACACACTAGCATCCCCCCTCCCCATTTCCACTTCCCACTTTATATGAGTAATATTACCGTAAGGTGTACAGAGTATACACAAGGTATGATATGATAGCACAATGTGTTACGCCGTTTTCACGTCCCTTGTGTATAGTTTGGTACAGAAAATCAGTACAATTGTACGAGACAAGTTGTTTGTTTAAGTACACAAAAGAGGAAGAAGGGAAAGAAACCAAATCTATAAAGAGGTCACTTAATTGCAGGAATTGGTTATGGGACTGAGCAGCAAGGCGCTGCCCCACGTATTAAGGAGGCCAGAGTGCTTTGTTTTGGTTTAAAAAACAGTGGTGAGAACAAACTAGCTAAGCATGCGCCATCAAGGACGTATTAGGGAATTGGGGAATCGACTACAATGCAACTATGGGAACAGAAATGTCGTGACACACTGTTACCCACTCACGTCATCTATCAAACACACAGGTCCTCAATAGAGTTTCCCCCAGCACCCCCCACACAACGGGTGATAATGTAATCGTGCCGAACACACACCACCCACCACCCCCCCCTCGGACACCACGCTTCAACACACTAACGATGCAGACGAACTACACCACCCCAAACACTTTTTTAAGGTGCCCAGGCTTAGTGAGTAGTTTGTTGTTAAGATCAAATGATGGATGTGGATGGGATCGTAAGTATTAAAATTTTGTATTTTAAATGTAATAAATGCATATATAATGTTATAATATATATATATATATATATTGTTGGCTGCATTAACAAATTGACCTTGATTAGCGAAGTCTCTGGCCGAACTCACCTGATAACAATAATGCACCTAGATAATATTAAAAAACTTCATCGCTTATTTTTGATAGCCAGGCCCACTTTAAAACAAACCACATTAATTCTTGAAGTCATTATCAGCAAGTGCATAACAAATCCTGTAGATCAATAAAGCCACTTGTTTTGAATGCATAATTACACAAAATAAACAGTTTTTTAGTTTCTGGCTCAAATTTGCAAGCGCAAAGGATTATTAACGTGTCCCCACAGCTCACCATCCAAAACACAAAAAAAAGAAAAAAAAACAAAAAAAAACACAAAAAAAAAAAACAATAAAAAAGTAAAAAAATAGAAATATAGAATATTAGATATATAGAAATAAAAAAAAAAAAAAAAAAAAAAAAAAAAAAAAAAAAAAAACAAAAAAAAAAAAAAAAAAAATAAAAAAAACAATAAAACAAAAAAAAAAAAAAAAAACTAACAAAAACAAAAGAAAGAGATAATAGAAGAAGCAAACAAAAAAAATTAAATAAGACACATAAAAAAAAATAAAAAAAACCCCCCAATAAACGAAAAAAAACAAAAAAAAAAAAAAACAAAAACAAAAAAAAAAAAAAAATTAAAGCTACTTTTCCACTGAAAGCGTTTCTGTTTCTCGAAAATTATTCTGCCGTTCATCGAGGCAATTACATTTAGTTATAATTTTAACTGTAAACAGAATTATATGAGGTGCTTGTTACCTGGTGCACCGAACTTCACGTAACGGTGGGAACGGTAATTGTTTCTCATGGTGGACGTTGTTAAAAAATAAATTTGCATGGCACCTCAGTGTTAAAACTCATGCATTTGGATGGAGATTTATTCACAGTGGAGGAGCGAGTTTTGTGGGAACACGGGCAGTGCTCACATTGTTGGTTGCATGATTGTCTGCAGTGAATAAAATGGCACATGCTTGGAATAATGAGAATAAATTAATATTTAATGTAATAATTATATCATATGTACTGTATCATTTGATTATTTAAATCTGCTATTTAAAACTAGAAAGACAGACGAGCTATAGGCTAGATGAATGGTTTGTCTTGCAATTCTCTCAAATGATATACACTCACCTAAAGGATTATTAGGAACACCTGTTCAATTTCTCATTAATGCAATTATCTAATCAACCAATCACATGGCAGTTGCTTCAATGCATTTAGGGGTGTGGTCCTGGTCAAGACAATCTCCTGAACTCCAAACTGAATGTCAGAATGGGAAAGAAAGGTGATTTAAGCAACTTTGAGCGTGGCATGGTTGTTGGTGCCAGACGGGCCGGTCTGAGTATTTCACAATCTGCTCAGTTACTGGGATTTTCACGCACAACCATTTCTAGGGTTTACAAAGAATGGTGTGAAAAGGGAAAACATCCAGTATGCGGCAGTTCTGTGGGCAAAAATGCCTTGTTGATGCTAGAGGTCAGAGGAGAATGGGCCGACTGATTCAAGC